>NC_067489.1:62123348-62423348 GCF_947179515.1 Apodemus sylvaticus
TCTAGCAGTCTTCATGGGGCTAAAAGAAATCAAACTCTAAAAAATAAAATAATGGAGATCTCACCAGAAAACTTAAAAATTCAGAAAAAGACAAATGGAAATTGTAAAAACAAGTCTGAGTTAAATCATGCACAGAGTGGCTTCAATAGAATAATGAAGAAGATCAGGAGCAGGTAACTACGAGGCCATGGAAATTGCAGTCTTAAAAATATAAAGGGGGGTATTGTAAATAAACACTGGCCAGAGTTGTCTCGGGGACTCACAAAACATTAACCAAAGGTTTAGCACACATGTGACTGGATTCTCAGAAGGAAATAGGTGACAGAAACAGGAAAAATATTTTAAGGAAAAATATGGGTGAAGGTTCCTCCAATTTAACACAAGACATAATTTATAACAAAGGACAGAAAATTCTGATCAGATCAAAAACAAGTCAGCAGCAAATACTCAGGCACAAAAATCAAAAACCAAGAATACATTCTGAGCATATAGAATATAGAATGGCAGTTCAGGCTTTTCTATAAATTTCATTGAGATTTCTCCTACCAGTTTGAAAAATAATCACAATCTGATTTCAGACAAGTTTGTCTCTATCTTGGTTCCCATGTGAAAATTTTTAAAAATGTAATTTCACAATATTTTATTTTATTTTAGGGAAAAAGTCTCCTTTTTGTAGTTCAGATTGGCTTATAATTCACTATATAGCCAAGGCTATCCCTGAATCATAGCCCCTCCTGTGTCCATCTTTCTAGTGCTAGGATTATTGCTCTCCTATCCTGAGTAATGGAGTTTTGTGCAAATATTAACACAGCCACTATTCATTTTTCACTATTCATAATAGCTAATAAACAGAAACAACTTGCATTTTTGCCAACAAAATAAATAGATTTTTTTAAAAAATGGTACATGGCACAATGAAGTTTCAGTCAACCATAAAGCAAATATGAAATTATAAAATTTGCAGGGAAAAAGAGTGGGCCGGGAAGTAATTCTATTAGGCCAAGTAATCCGAACTCAGGAAAACAACTGCATCTTTTCCGTACTATTGGGATTCTAGAATTTAAATTTTTATCTCTGTGTTTATATAGGGGGAATCTAGGTGTGAAAATAGAAAGAGACCCACAAATGGGGAGGGAGTCACTACTACTATTTCCCTTCACATGGTTTGGTTTGGTTTCATGGAACTGAACACTGTAGACTTTACAGCCCTTTCCTAACACACCCCACTCACTTGATTTTATTCCCCATACAGAATATTTTAATTTTTTATTAGATATTTGCTTTATTTATATTTCAAACGTTATCCTCTTTCCTCGTTTCCCCTCCAAAAACCCCCTACGTCATCCCTCCTCCCCCTACTCACCAACACCCCAATTCCCACTTTCCTGACCTACACTGGGGCATGGAGCCTTCACAGGACCAATGGCCTCTCCTCTCATTGACGTCTGAAATGGCCATCCTCTGCTACATATGCAGTTGGAGCCATGGGTCCCTCCATGTGTCCTCTTTGGTTGGTGGTTTAGTCCCTGGGAGCTCTGGGGGGTTTACTTAAAAGAATAAGAGACCAAGAAGAGTCAAAGCACTCTGAAAAGGGGAAAGTGTAGCAGGAGCCACATGTGAACTTCTAGTATAAAGCTGATGGGTAGGAGAGCACAAGGTAGGCAAGGTGACCAAAATGAAGGAGTAGATTAGGCACAAAAGCAGGGTGAAAGGACTTGTCATTGCTCACAGCTTGAGAGTGCACTGCAATCTGTCAGGGGAGGTGTTGTGATCATAGAAAGAGAGAGAGGCGTGAATATGTTCTATGGCGTGTATGGTGAGTTATGGGGCAAGGGGATACCTCAGTGGGCCCATGCTGAGGAGACATCCCTTCCCCCTGAGGGACCAACCACACAATGGTATAGCATAGAATAGAGTTTATTCAGGGCATGGGGAGGGGAGTTAAGAAAGTAGTAGAGGCAGAGAGAAGGAGATTGTAGAGAAGTAGAGGCCAGCCATGTGGGGGGGGGGGAGGGAAGAGGAAAAGGAAGAGCCCAAGAGGTCAAGAGAGAGCAAGAGAACAAGAGAGCCAAGAGGAGAGGGAAGCAGCAAGCAGCCCCTCTTATAGTGGCCCAGCCTTACCTGGCTGTTGCCAGGTAACTGTGTGGGTGGAGTTCAGACAGAGCACCTACAGGAGGCGTGAAGATAAAACTTGAAGCAGTTGGTCACATTGCATCTGTCCTTAGTATTAGACCTGAAGGAAAAAGCCAGATCCACAACTGTCTGAATAAAGTGAGCTGTGTTTAGAACTGGCCTGCCTGCTGCCTCTTCCAAGGTCAGGATTTCAGGGAACAGTCCCACACTAACTTTTGAGGTCCCTTTTATGGGGAAGGATTGGGGTTGATAAAAAACAACTGTTGATATAATTGGACGTTAGCACCTGGACTCGGGGCTCAGGGCTGCCTGTCAAGTAGATAAGTGCAAGAATACATCTGCGGAAGGAGACTCATCAAGACACATGTGAAAAGACACGTTTTCATAAGGCAAAAGGGGTACCATGAATCACAGGTCCAGGAGTTTTGCAAGGCAAAGGGATATACATCATGGGGTCACAAGTTCATTGTAGGTCAGAAAACATGGTTTGCAGGATGCATTAGGCTTAGGAAACAAAATGGAATTCTTGTGAGGTGTGGAGACTTAGTAACAAGGCACCGCAACATGGCTTCTTAACAACAGGATGCTCCTGGTTTGCTGTCACGTCACTCCAGGCAGCAGAGAGCAGTGAAATGCTGGTGCTCAAATCACATTCACCTCCTTGGAGACCAATCTCATGGGAACATTGTCTCCCACAGACAGGATGGGGCTTCCCTGATCAATTAAATTTTCCTAGAACGATCCATCAGGTTCAGGCAGAGATGTATTTCTACCCTTATTCTAAATCCAGTTAATATAAAAATGCCTGTTAACAGTCACAGAATGTGAAACTGAATTTATAAAAGTGTGCACACTGCAGTTCGGTCTGGAAAGAACGAACCTTCCAACACACATTTTTGAATAACTACTTACAGTGCACAGAGCAATGAAATTTAATCCAGTCTACATAACGTGCAAAAGTTCATTCAAGTCAGACTCCATACCTGCTGAAAAGGATCCACAGAACTTCAGGAGAACAGAAGATTTCTAAAACAAAGTCATCTTTGCTATGGGCAGTGAATAATTTTGGGGGGGAGGGGCGGGTCATACTGACTGAATTGAGGAACAGCTAAAGAATTGGTATAATACTGTTGGTACTATTTCTGTGAGAGAGAATGTTTCTAGAAAAGAATGGCATGTGGTAAACTGAGTAGGGGACCCATGGATCCCAGACATGTGGCCTGACACCCTCTGGCAGCAACATAAGGAGCAGAAAGCAGAAAAAGAAAATAAGGACTCTCGCTTCTTTTTCCTCCTTCTCCTCCTCCTCCTCTTCCTCTCATCTCCTTCCTCTCTTCTCTCTCCCTTTCCTCCCCTCTTCTTCCTCTTCCTTCTCCTCTTCACCTCTTCTTTTTCCTCTTCCTTCTTCTCTTTTTTCCATGCTCAGCTCTTCTTTGATATGTAAGCATGTTTTCTGATACTACTTCCCTTGAATTCTATGTTCTACTATGAGCTTCTGGGACTTGTCCAGTGGTCTTCTGTGCTGGCTAGATTTATGTCAAATTGATACAAACTGAAGTCATTTAAGTATTGGGAACAGCTAGAAAAGGGGAAATCATTTGAAATGTAAATAAAAAATATATCGAATAAAAAAAAGAAAGAAAGAAAATTCCTCCATAAGATTTGGCCGCAGGCAAAGCTGGAGAGCATATTCTTAATTAGTGATTGATGAGGCAAGGCTCAGCCCATAGTGGGGGGGCGCCATCCCTGCATTGGTGGTCCTAAGTCTTGCAAGGAAGCAAACTGAAAAAGCCATGGGGATCTAAGCCAGTAAGCAGCACCTCTCCATGGCCTCTGCATCAGCGCCTGTCTCCAGTTTTCTGCCCTGTTTGAGTTCCACTTTTGACTTCCTTCAGTGATGAACACAAATAAAGAAGTGTAAGTCAAATAAACTCTTTCTATCCCCAAGTTGCTTTGGTCATGATGTTTCATCATAGCATTAGTAACCCTAACTAAGACACGCTCTTAATATTTGTGGACTATGATCCTTGGACTGATGGCTCTGACTTCTGGGTCATTGTTGGTGGCTATGTAGAGCAGCAGAACTTTTCCTCTTCTGTGATCATGGGAACCAATGTCCTAACAAATCCCACATGCACATCTAGAAAGTCCCAGCTAACATACCACACTTTTGTTCAGTTCAAAGACCAGAATAACTAGAGTCTCCGCTCACTGTATTCAGGTAGTAGGAGTCACAAGCTACTCAGAGGAAGGTCAGGCTCTCAACTCCATCTGACCCTCAACCGGCTTCATGGAGTTCTTTCACAGTCTATGGATTCAAATGTTGATATCATCCAGAAAGACTCTCACAGACACACCCAAAGTAATTATTGACCAAAAGTTTGGATATACCCAGTCATATTTACTACCACATTAACCATAAAGGAAAAGTTAGATAGATCAACCACTTTAAAATTAAGAACTCTTCATCCAAAAACAACACAAGCAGTACAAAAACAAGCCACAAACTGCAAAAGGACAATCGTATCTTAAGTGATGGTGTTAGTCATCTTGGGTTGCTAGGACAGAATGCCAGGGACCAGGAAAATGCCCAAGACTCGTTTCTCATAGTTCTGAGATCAAGGTACTGGCAGATTCTAGGTTTTAGCATTCTCTCTCTCTCTCTCTCTCTCTCTCTCTCTCTCTCTCTCTCTCTCTCTCTCTCTCTCTCTCTCCCACCTCTGGTTAGTAGACAGTTGCCTTCTGGTTGTTTAGTTGAGAAAACAATCACTGCCCTCACTCTCTAGGGGTTTACACATACCGTTGGGAGCCCCACAGTCACGACCCTGCCTAATCAAATTACAATGGGTTCTCCTGCTTCCACTCTACTGGGGTAAAAGTTTCAACATATAAATTTTAGGAGACTATAAACACGCAGAGCATGACAGTGACCAAGTACGGATTAACATCCAGCATATGTAAGCAACTCCCATGAATCAACCTCACTCTTAATCAGAGAAATGAAGTTAAAACCAGAAGAAGGAGATAGTATTTCCTACCACAAATTTGCTAAAATAATGCCATGGGCTGGTAAAAATAAAAAGCAACAATTATATAATATAGAAAGGAAAATAACTAGTGTCATTATTGTGGGAAAATAGTCAGCATTCTAGGTACTAGCAATGTGGAATGAGCATTTAACTTCTGTCCTAAAATTCTACTGTTGGGAAAATGACCAAAGATAGCACTGATCCTTGTACCATGAAACAAATACAGAAACATCTTCATCATAAGAGCAAAGATCTGGATCAGGCTAGTTATCCATTTTAAGATGGATATGTCAGTTACACCGTGTGTGTGTGTGTGTGTGTGTGTGTGTGTGTGTGTGTGTGTGTGTGTTCCTACACGCGGCACCTAGTTGAAAAAGAAATAATTGAGAATCATTAAGTTGCCATGGTCTATTGATGGCAGAATAAATTTAATGAAAATACAATTTACAAAGCATCCCATCTATACAATGTGTGTATGGGCAATAGAAGAAACTAAGTAGATCGATGTTATTGAAATTTAAATGATCAGTAATTTTAAATCCCAGAGGAACACAATGAGGAAGCCAGATCTCAGATCTCCGTGATCACTCATTAGAATGCCACTTACCAATCTGCATACACTTTCAATTAGCCCTGAAGACTGAGCTACTGCCTTGCAAGTATAAACTCATAAAACTCTGGTGATCATGACTTAAAAAATATTTTTCTCAATAATGTTCATAATAGCCAAGATCTGGGTTAGTCCATCTACATTTAAAAAAATCTGTCAACTATATTATATTCTTATGCTGGCATTGTTCTTGGTGATGATTATAAAATTCCATTTAACAGTTTACAGGGCAGTCCTCACTCACCTTCTGGAGGGCCAAGTGCACAGTGCACTTCCACAGGACACTGGGAGAGGAGAAAGAGGGTAAGAGAATACATGTGACGTGGGAGTAGACAGGAAACCACTGGAGAGACAGGTATCCAAGGAAGGAAGAAAGCAGCAGGGGAGGAAATGAGAGACAAACATCACCCAAAACAAAATATTTTTGCAAGTATGAAGGCACCGCATATTCTTTAGGCAAGTTTTTAAAATCTTTAAAAAATGAATCACAAAAAGAAGGCAAAGAGTTTCATAATTATTTTTAATAGCTGAAAGTGATTGTGTGTGTGTGTGTGCCCACTCGAGCGTGCACACATGCACATGCATGCATGCATCTGCATATGTGTGTGTGGCGTGCACACACACCCTAAAGAAGAAGACATAACAGTCATGAACAGCAAGCATTTGTTGACTATAAATACGGCCACCAAATCCCAACATGCTAAATAGGAGCCAGAAAGAAGGTAGTTCTGGAACAGCTTTCCTAAGCATCTGGAACTCATTTCCCCCAATAAATTGTGTATGACAACGCTAAAGCAATGCACGAAGGGATTGGATGGAGCTCTGTGTCCATAGACTTCATGTAAAAAGCAAGTAGTGACATCCATCCACGAAGACAGGCACAGCAGGACATCCCTCCAACCACATGTTCTGGTGTCACTGAGAGTCACCAAACAGATTCTCCAGAATGCCACCTCTTGTCATTTTATCTATGCTGGCAGAAAGCCCAGTCCATGGTGCTGCTCCACACATAGTTGTTCAATGACATCGAACACAGTCTGTATCTTAGCTCCCTCTAAGCCATCATTAATCTTCAGTGTGCTGTGTCATTTCTCTTAGGGAGATGAGAAACTGGAAACCAGAGACCTCTAGCAAACTGAAATCCTTAAACTAGTTCTTAAACTCAATAAAAATATGAAGTGAGGTATCCTCCCTTACATTTATTAAAAAAAAAAAATGGAGCTGGGAAGGTGATTTAGTGGGTAAAAGTGTAAGCAGGAAGACCTGAGTTCAAATCTCTGGAGTTCAGGTATGAAGCCTGGGACTGCTGCACATGCCTGAAACCTCAGCACTGGGGATGGACACAGGCAGATCCCAGAAACTGTCTGGCCACCCGGTCTAGCCTAAATGGTGAGTTTCTGGTACAGTGGGAAATCCTATTATACACCAAAGCACTATACAGAAAGATTCCCAACATCCTCCTTTGGCCTCCAAATGCATGCAACCCCCACACTCCTGTGCAGCACAACACAACACAACACACATATTAAATACATAATACAGCATGTTGAAAGAAAGAGCACAATATGTATACAATACATGTACAACACAATATATGCACATAGAACACACACATGTAAAACACACAAAGAAGAAGACAGGATCATTACACTATGTCAGTTACCGTTCTATTGCTGTGGACATACCATGGCCAAGACAACTCTTACAAAAGAAAGCATTTAAGTGGGGATTTACTTACAATTTTTGAGGCTTAGTCTATAATCATCATGGCAGGAAGCAAACGGTCATGGGGTTGGAGCTGTTGCTGGGAGCTTTTACATCCTGACCCACTGGCATGGAGAAGAGAGAGAGACAGAGAGATAGACTGGGCTTTTTGAAACCTCAAAGCCTATCCCCAGTGATGCACCTACTGCAATATATCCTCCCCATACAGTTCTATGAACTGGAACCTAAACATTTAAATATGTGGATAGGGAGGCCATTTTATTTCAATCCACCACAACGTATTGTTAGAAGAAACCCTAGCAATGCTAACTTACTGTATTAAATGAAAGCACACAAAAGGTACTCAATAAAGTCATCATTAGGAATGCCTTTAATTTTTATGTAAAAACTCTATTAAGCGGAAAACTTAACAGTGCCTCATTCTCTCCTCCTTCACTGGATGACTGTGCAATGAAATTCTATTTACCAATCTGTCGAGCTTTCAAATGAGCTGAGACAAGCATAACTTGTAGGTCAAGTCCTACCCATCTGTGGAAAAATAAAATGTATGAGAAAATACTCCTCCTGCTCCTCCATCTTTTGTATGGAGTGATTGAAGAAGGCATCCTTTCTTGAAAGTTGTTCCCAAGGCATAACTGTGATGCCAGGGCTGCCAAAACCTACCAACAACAGAGAAAGCCCAAGCCCTGTAAAACACTGTGACGTGATGGCTTTAGCAGACCCACATGGAGAAGTCTCAAGGTATTTCTCTCGTATTCATTCCAGAGATGTTTCTAGGCTTTCCTTGAACTATGAAGAATGCACCATGCCTTTACCACTTTTCTTCATTGGCCCTCTGGAACCCGTTCCTGCAGCTGCAGGGAATAATGAGAACCAAAATGGTCCTGAGGGCCCTTGCTGTCACTTCATATAGTAATCAAAGATTATAGACAAATGAAACTAGAGCCTAAAAATGTAACCTCCTCACTGTGATGTTCAATCACCTGCTGGGAAGCAGAGCGAGTCTGAGCTCAAAGCTAAACTCTACACAATGGGCAAACATTCTCTTCATTGTCACAGGAAGAAAGGAAGGAAGGAAGGAAGGAAGGAAAGAAGGAAGGAAGGAAGGAAGGAAGGAAGGAAGGAAGGAAGGGAATTTGAAAGTAGGCAGAAAAGAATGTTTCCTCCCAGTGATTTTCATGGTCCATTTTCTTATTTTGAAAAGTTAAAACCCATACAAAAGTAAAGAACAGGGAAACAAACAATGCCATGCCTCCTGACCATGCATCAACTGTTGGCTATTACTGCTCTAGTTCCATCTCTCTATGCAGAACAGGCATGCTCTTGTAGAGAAATTTCAATCCAGCAACATGGCTACAAGGGATCACATCCAAACACCTTCTAGGTCTGTATGTTCAGGCTGGAATGACACGCCTTTAATCCTTCTGGCTGGAAGTCAAGCATGCCTGTAGTACACACCATGAATCCCAAACAGTGAAGGTAAAGTTAGTTTGTAGAAGGAAGCAGACATGTTTGAAAGTGACATGTAACTGAAGGACGGACAAAGTCACAAATCAGAGACAAATGAGTCAGAGACAGGATATGTTCAACTCTCTCAAGAACAGACTGGATAGACAGGCTACTTTAAGAGCAGCGCAGAGTGAGTCAGTATGGAGGGCAGTTCAGCGAATACTGTTCAGATGACTGAACAGGCAGTGCAGTGCAGTTCAGTTGAGTGCAGTTGAGTTTAGTGCAGTGTAGTTCAGTTGAATGCAGTTGAGTTCAGTTGAATGCAGTTGAGTTCAGTTGTGTTCATGGAGTTCTGTTCTCTTCTGTTCAGTTCCATTCAGTTCATGCAGTCAGTGCAGTTCAGTCCATAGAATTCAAAAGCAGTTTTTCCAAGCAGAGCAATTCAGTGAGAAACCAAGAGAAACTAGTTTGAATCAGCTGACTCAAAGTAGAGTTTTGAGCTGAGTTGAACCAGCCAGCCAGAGTTCAGAAAGAACTAGAAAGGGTGAGCTTATTTAGCAGTACGCCTCCTAGATGACAAATTCATCTAGTGAATAAAAGTTGCTTTTACCTGCTCTGACTTGCTGTACCTTCCCAAATTGTCTGTGATAAAAAATCCTAGCATTGAAGGTAAGGTATTGGGGAAGAACGGCCTTTGATCTTGTCACTCTGTTGTTCACAAACCTTCCATAGCGTTTCAATACCTCACAGTGTCAACAGGGCTTATATACTACACTGACTACAAAGATGGACCATGAAGTTTCTATAACTATTAAGCCTATTCACAGGATACATTTCAAGACCTGAGTTGACACTTGAAAGAACAAACAATATAGAATGAACTAGACACATGCAGAACTTTTAGTTCTCACTTCAGGAAGCATTTTGAGGCTTCTCTGGCACACCTGAACTATGTGCACCACTACTTTCAGTGCGTGGAGTCATTACTGAGAATAGTAGGGATTACTCAAATGCCAGTAATAAGATGTCACAAGACATCAACAGCTGGTCGCATACCTTGGAATGACGAATGGGAAGATGGTGTATAGAGCATGGATATGCTAGACAGTGGAGTGGGTCACATGCCAGGAAGGACCTAGGATGATGATACAGGATCTCCTTGCCCCACTGAAAGGGGAACACAACGTACAGCTTACACATTATTTCTAGAACTTTGGACCATACACATAAAGAGGAAGCACTAAGCTTATTAGTCCATAACAATAATGGATGTGCGTCTTCGCATCCTCTTACTTCACCTTCTCTGCATGTAAATGGGAGTAGAAGTGATACCTGTTATACAAAATGAGCAAACGTATGTACTGCTCACGGATTGATGCCTATATGGACTTATACTATCTACTTGCTCACTCTGTGGGAAAATACCATATTTCCTTCCACACACTTGTTTTTCCATTAATTAATTTACTCACAATACAAAGCAATTACAGCCCCCCTCCTCCCAGTCACCCCTCACACAAGCCTTCCCCCCAAGAGCCCCGTGGGTACCAACCCACTCTGGCACATCAAGTCACTGCAGGACTGGGCTCATCCTCTCCAGCTGTGGCCAGACAAGACAGCCCAGTTAGGGAACAGGATCCACAGGCAGGCAGCGGAGTCAGGCACAGCCCCACTCTGGTTGTTGGAGGTCCCACATGAAGTCCAAGAGGTACATCTGCTACATATGTGCAGGGGCCTTGGTTCAGCCCATGTGTGCTCGTCGGATGCTGCTTCAGTCCACAGAGTTACGTTTGGAGAACAGTTTGATAAGCCCTCTTTGTATGATTCTAAAGGATTTCCACCTTTGCTGTGAATTCACCAGTCTGTTGTTTTCCCTCTCGGATTGACGTTTCTTAAGCCAAACTTGAATTCCTGCCTCCCTGACTTAGGGTACTTTCCCCACGGTGCTCTACTTTATGCCTGTGAAAACCGTCTCCTCCCACCTCAGCTGCCCAGGTCCTCCCATCTCAGCTGCCTAGGTCCTCCCACCTCAGCTGCACAGATCCTCCCACCTCAGGTCCTCCCTCCTCAGCTGCCCAGGTCCTCCCTCCTCAGCTGCACAGATCTCCCTCCTCAGCTGCACAGGTCCTCCCACCTCAGCTGCCCAGGTCCTCCCTCCTCAGCTGCACAGGTCCTCCCTCCTCAGCTGCACAGGTCCTCCCACATCCAGGTCCTCCCTCCTCAGCTGCACAGGTCCTCCCTCCTCAGCTGCACAGATCCTCCTTCCTCAGCTGCACAGGTCCTCCCACCTCAGCTGCACAGGTCCTCCCTCCTCAGCTCCACAGGTCCTCCCACCTCCAGGTCTTCCCTCCTCAGCTGCGCAGATCCTCCCTCCTCAGCTGCCTAGGTCCTCCCATCTCAGTTGCCCAGGTCCTCCCTCCTCAGCTGCACAGGTCCTGCCACCTCAGCTGCACAGGTCCTCCCACCTGCCTTAGTCCACCTGAACAGCTCTACCGAACACCATGCAGGTCTGCCCAGGAGAAATTGTTCTGGCCATGACTCCATTCTTTGAGAATTTTATTTTCAATTCTATAAAAACGCCTAGCATTCTGTCTTAGGAAACTCTTTTTATTTTAATTTTTGGTTTTAAAACATCACTTATTTAGGGGCTGGGGATATAACTCAGTGTGTACAGTGCTTACCTATCATGCATGAAACCATGCAGACAGCATTGCATAAACCACAGTGTAGTGGAGCACACCTGTAATCCCAGCACTCAAAAGGTAGAAACAGCAGGATAGGAAGGGCAAAGTCATCCTAAGCAGCACTGCCATTATGAGAACAGCTTTGGCTGGAAGAAGAAAGGGAAAGGGAGTGGGAGAGAGAGAGACAGAGACAGAGAGAGATAGAGAGAGGGGGAGAGAGACAAGAGAGAGACAGAGAGAAGGAGAGAGAGACAGAGAGAGACAGAGACAGAGAGACAGAGAGAGGAAGAAGGGAGAGAGGGAAGGACAGACTGAAGGAAGGAAGGAAGGAAGGAAGGAAGGAAGGAAGGAAGGAAGGAAGGAAGGAAGGAAGGAAGGAAACGTTGAGGTTGGGAAGAAAAGAAAGATGACTTATATTGCATATAGTTAAAAAGAAGGGGAAAAGAATTTCAAAACTGAGAACCTTCTGTCTATTAATGGTCTCCCCTTTCCTAAAAGTCCCACCTAATTGTGACACCACAGAACAGAAAAGCTTGTGTTCTTGGGAGGCATGGTAGGACTATAGGAAAGAATAAAACCTGATGCATTTACTTAGACGCTCACAACGGTAAACTGAGGTCAGTAGACACAGTACACACTAAATAAACACAGGAAGGAGCAGGGAGTTTCGCAAAAGTCTGTGCTCCCAGCAAGTTTGATTCAGAACAGAAAGAAAGAGCTTTGCAAATAGCTTTTTGCTATTTGACATTGTAAAGACCTACCTGCTGTATTTTAAAATGTTGCACCTTAACCAAGTTTAAGTTAAAAGAAACATAATATCGTTTCTCTTTGAATAAAGCCAGAGATGCTGTGTGCAAGCTACTCATCCTAATTATAAGCACAGGGATACAATGTAGTGGTCACTCAGCACCAGCCCAGTGTCTAGCTGGCACTGACTCCACAGGGAAGTGGTAAATAGACACATTCTGATTCTGCCCTTCTGGAACTATAGGAAGCTTCTAAATTTTATTTGTGTTGGAAGAATCATGGTCAAAAAAGAACATGGGGAGGGGAGAGTAAAAAGGAACGTGCACACAACAACCTGACATGTAATTCTTGAAGAAAAATGTGAGCTAAGAGCCTCTCCCCTTTGCCCCAGATCTGCTTTTTTTGGAAAATTATCCAGGAACACAGAATTAGCCCCCCACGCATCTTCCGGGAGTTTTAAATGCATGTTCAAAAGCAGGTGGTGTCTTCCCAGTAGGATAGCAAAGTGATCTATGTAGGAATAGAACAGGATCATACTTCAAGCTCTGTACCCCAAGCACTGGGAGGGTAACAAGAACAGAGCAGTTTTTTGAAGGTTAGACAAAACCAGGGGAAGTAACAAGTTGATTTTTTTCCATTCTAGTCTATTCTCCTCAATCTGAAATCTCTCTGACTGCTTCTATATTCTCTGCCTTAAAAATTAAGCCTGTGTGAGCTGGAGGTAGAGGTCCACTGGTACAGTGCTCACATTAAAAGCACAAAGCCCGCGTGCAATCCCTGGCACTACATAAACCAGAGGTGATGGGGGATGTCCCTCAACAATCAGAGAACCTGGAAGATAGAGGCAGAGTGGTCAGAAAAAATGGTTATTCCCAACTACATCAAGAACCCGAGACTAAGATGTGATGTGGAGAGACTCTGTCTCAAAAATAGTGATTTACAGCTATGAAACCACAAGCAGCTAGTTGTGTCTGCCTTGATGTGCTTTTGAACACATTGAGTAATCATAGCCTCACTAATTCCTTGTGGCAAAACTAGCTTTATTCTTGTCTTGTCTCCATTCTCAGAGAGTGCCTCCCTCCCCACACCATGCTTACCCTCTTCTCTCCTGCTCCTTACTTCTCTGTAGACCTTGACTTCGAATTTACTATGAAATCAACTACTCTGTCTGGATGCTTCAACTGAACTACACCCCATGCTCAGTTGGTCAAAATCCATTGCCTGCTTGATTCACCATTGAACCCCCAGCCCCTAGACTAGAACCTGCTACAAACCTGTGTCCAGCGGATGGTTTATACAAACCAGCAATGTCTTCAGAAATAATCAAGTCAGACATCCCTACAAAACTCAGTTAACCTTCCATCTTTTTGCAGACATTCTCAAACTTAAATTGATTTGCTTTTGCTAAGAATGGGATTATTTATTTAATGCATCGGTCTGTCCTTTGCGAGATGATAAATAGTTCAGCACTGGGGACTGCCCTCATCCTGCTGAACCCCTGCAACTGCCACAGTACAAGTTACAAAGCAGAGGCTTACTGATGTTTGTTAACTGAGATACTAGACCATAAGGCGGTGGGATCTCACGCAAGCTCTATATTCCTGGCTTGAACGAGCATCCTGATGAGACAGTAGTCCGTCCATCTACATGTGAGGGACTGACAGGCTAAATAAGAACACCACCCAAGGTCACAGCGGCTGGGTTTGACTAAGCACAAGGAGACAGCAGCTGTTTAAGCAGAAGGCTGTTTGTTTGGGTTTGTACATAGCCTCTCTATTGTTTCTAATCCTCCCAGTCTCTCTTTACAGGCTTGCTTACATCTGGGAGGTAGCATAAGTTCTTCAGGGAGTGAGTGTAGGGGGCCAGATTTACAAGATTGTTCAGCTTGTTCCAATTTATAAAACTGAATTGTTTGGGAGCCAAAACACTGAAGAACTAAGATAAATTTTCTCTCCTGAGAGTAATCCAGTGAGATATATATATTTTAAGAAAAAATAAGTTTATATAGTTTTTGTTTCTAGCATCCAACTGTCTCTCTCTTAGAAGTAAAAGCTTGCTTTGTTCCTGGGAGAAAAGGTTTTTCCACCAATGTTATGCTGACCCCTAGTGGTCTTAGAATGTATAACTCAGCTAGACAAGTGAATGGCACTAATGAAAAATCCCTAAGAAACCCTAAAAACAGATGCACTTCTTTCTCCTTAGTAGAGAGAAAACTCTAGAAGAATTTCACCATTTAGAAACTATGTTTTATATGGCAAACTGTAAACTTTTTAATATCTCTGGTAATAAATCACTTTAATCAGACATAGAAAGGAAATTCTCTACTTAAGGGATGGTGTCCCCTGCTTCTCCTTTACCCTGTCTTTGTAGCAATCATACAGAGACTCCAGGGCAAGTGAACCTCAAGAACTGTGTCCTCACCATTGTACAGAAACCTGGGAGACAAGTGTGGAGAGCAAGGTTAGCACAATCTTCCCACGTTGGAAGAGTGCACCATCACAAATATTTCTGCTTATTTTCTTTCATATACTGACATGATATTTCACATCAAGAAAATTCATATATTCTTGACTCAGTTGGCTCTTAACATGCTGGATTTGGCTACTGAGGCTTTGTGAATAGTGAAAGAGCTCATCTTCAGGATGACAATAGACTCCAGAACATTCCTCAAGACTGTAATGTCTGCAGTCTGCTCTTTCTTCAGATCTCCTTTCATTTCTCACCACCCTGACCTCATGTCAGAGAGGACTTCTTGCTCCATCCGTGTTGTCTTTTTCTCAATAGCTTCCCACATTCATTCTAGGAAAACTGAGGAAGACACTACAAGGTATGAAAATCATAGTATGTTCTCTTCCTTGTCATTTTCATAGAGAGTGACTGGTGTGCACTTGGAAGATCACCATGGGTCCTGACGTGGGTAATAGATGTAAGAGATAGGCAGGGTGGATCGGCGGCGGCGGTGGCGGCAGCAGCGGCAGCAGTGGCTGCTCCAGCTGAAGGGCCATCAGCAGTGGAACCAAGGCGTCACAGGGTCCAGTTAGGCCCTGCGCCCACGACCACTGACCTTCGCTGACCAGCCGGGCAGCAAGCAGCTGCAGTTGTGCGGCGCCTTTCCTGCACGGAGGCCACTTCAGAACTCGGCCTCCCACCAGTCAGGAGAGGAGGATCCATCTTGGTTCCGTACTCCAGGAATCGGACAGACTGAGGTACACAAACATAATCCGAGGCCAACACCGCGGTGGTCTGAGCCCGACGGGCGTTGGCCTGCACCCAGGCCCTGGGCGGGTCGGGGGGCCATCGGGGTGCCAACCCAACCAGGAGGTTTTTTGCCCAGGCCTGCGAGCGCGCCGCCGCCATTTTGCCTGCAGGACGACAGAGAGCTCAGGCGGGCAGACCTGTAACAGGCATAGCCTAAGGCTAACAAAGCGGGGGTCCAGGCCCCAAAAGGCACAGGACTGACCCCAAGAACTGGGCGGCTTGGTGGGCCATCTGTGAGTCAACCCGCCCAGGTGATTGTTAGCAAAGCAGACTCTCCCGGCGCTTTCAGGGAGCGCGGGCGCACACGCCCGCCATCCTAGTCACCTGGCAAACCCAATTAACAGTCAAAGCCGTAGGGGAACTTTGCTCGGACCTTGGCCTCCCAGGCTTTTGCCTGGACTCAGGGACTGGGCGGCCAGGCTAACCTTGTGTGCGATAGCCCGGTTGGCAGATCGGCTGCCCAGCGGAGTGAGCGGAACTCAGGGGAGGTCACAGTAGCATACACCGTCGGCACTCCCTGGGAGTGCACACGGGCTCCATCTGCTCCACAGACACAATCTGGGGCAAGGCCTCAGGCAGAAGCCCTTAGCTCTACTCTCTCCGCTTCCGGATCCAGATCAGTCTGGGCGGCAGCATTACATCTCCAAGTCCTGCAAGTGGCTAGCTGGGCTTCCGGGCGGCCAGCTGGGAGAAGTCAGTGTGCTCCAGTGAATCCAGCGGGCCCCAGCGGGAGCCTTCGGGTGCCTGCTTTGGGATCTGAACAGCCTGGGCAGAAGCACACTGTCTACAAGCAGTGCAGGAGGTAAGCTGTGCACCAGAGGCCAACTGGGAAGGGGCAGCTTGCACTGGTGAGTCCAGCACTGACAAGATAAACTAACACCAGTGAGATCTAGATGGCAAAAGGCAAACGCAGGAACGTCACTAACAGAAATCAAGGCAATATGGCAACATCTGAACCCAATTCTCCTCTACCAACATGTCCTGGATACCCCATCACACCAGTAAAACAAGATTTGGATTTAAAATCACTGGTCATGATGCTGGTACAGGAACACATGAAGGTCATACATAAAGAAATTCAGGAGACAATGGATCAAAAGGTAGAAGCCCTTGCAAGGGAAACACAAAAATCATTGAAAGAAATCCAGGAGAATACAAAAGCCAACAAGGAGGAAATGCAAAAAACACTTAAAGAAATACAGGAGAACTTTGCTCAACAGGCTGAGGTCATGAAAGACGAAACACAAAAATCTCTTAAAGAAATACAGGAGAACTTTGGTCAACAGGCTGAGCTCATGAAAGAGAGAACACAAAAATCTCTTAAAGAATTACAGGAAAACACAAACATGCAAGTGAAGGAGCTAAGCAAAACCATCCAGGATCTAAAATCAGAAGTAGAAACAACTAAGAAAACTCAAAGGGAGACAACTTTGGAGATAGAAAGCCTTGGGAAGAAATCAGGGGACAGAGATACAAATATCAACAACAGAATACAAGAGATAGAAGAAAGAATCTCAGATGCTGAAGATTCCATAGAAACCATGGACTCAACAGTTAAAGAAAATGCAAAATGCAAAAAGCTTGTAACCCAAAATATCCAGGAAATCCAGGACACAATGAGAAGACCAAACCTAAGGATTATAGGCATAGAGGAGAGTGAAGATTTACAACTTAAAGGGCCAGCAAATATCTTCAATAAAATTATGGAAGAAAACTTCCCTAACCTAAAGAGAGAGATGCCCATGAATATACAAGAAGCCTACAGAACTCCAAACAGACTGGACCAGAACAGAAATACTTCCCGTCACATAATAATCAAAACACCAAATGTTCTAAACAAAGAAAGAATACTAAAGGCAGTAAGAGAAAAAGGCCAAGTAACATATAAAGGAAGACCTATCAGAATCACAGCAGACTTTTCACCTGAGACTATGAAGGCTAGAAGGTCCTGGGCAGATCTCATGCAGACTCTAAGAGAACACAAATGCCAACCAAAACTACTATATCCAGCAAAACTCTCAATCACCATAGATGGAGAAACTAAGATATTTCATGACAAAACCAAGTTTACCCAATATCTATCCACAAACCCGGCCCTAAAAAGGATAATAGGAGGACAACACCAATACAAGGAGGGAAACTTCACCCTGGAAAAAGCAAGATAGTAACCTTTCATCAAACCCAAAAGAAGTTAAGCATTCAAATTTAAAAAATAACGTCAAAAATGATAGGAAGTAACAATCACTATTCCTTAATATCTCTTAACATCAATGGACTTAATGCCCCAATAAAAAGACACAGACTAACTGAATGGATACGTAAACAGGACCCTACATTTTGCTGCTTACAGGAAACACACCTCAGGGTCAAAGACAAACACTACCTTAGAGTAAAAGGCTGGAAGACAATTTTACAAGCAAATGGTCTCAGGAAACAAGCTGGAGTAGCCATTTTAATATCAGATAAAATTGACTTTCAACCCAAAGTCATCAAAAGAGACCCTGAGGGTCACTTCTTGCTGGTCAAAGGAAAAATACAAAAAGAAGAACTGACAATCCTGAACATCTATGCCCCAAATGTAAGGGCACCCTCTTTTGTAAAAGAAACTTTATTAAAACTAAAAGCACACATTGCACCTAACACAATAATTGTGGGTGACTTCAACACTGCACTTTCCTCAATGGACCGATCAGGAAAACAGAAACTAAACAGGGACACAATGAAACTAATTGAAGCTTTGGACCAATTAGATTTAACAGATATATATAGAACATTCTATCCTAAAACAAAAGAATATACCTTTTTCTCAGCACCTCATGGTACCTTCTCCAAAATCGACCATATAATAGGTCACAAGACAGACCTCAACAAATATAAGAAGATCGAACTAATCCCATGCCTCCTATCTGATCACTATGGAGTAAAAGTGGTCTTCAATAGCAACAGAAACAACAGAAAGCCCACATACACGTGGAAACTGAACAATACTCTACTCAATGATACCTTGGTCAAGGAAGAAATAAAGAAAGAAATTAAAGACTTTTTAGAACACAATGAAAATGAAAACACAACATACCCAAATCTATGGGACACAATGAAAGCAGTGCTAAGAGGAAAACTCATAGCCCTGAGTGCCTCCAAAAAGAAAATGGAGAGAGCATACATTACCAGCTTAATGACACACCTGAAAGCCCTGGAACAAAAAGAAGCTATTTCGCCCAGGAGGAGTAGAAGGCAGGAAATCATCAAACTCAGGGCCGAAATCAATCAAGTAGAAACAAAGAGAACCATACAAAAAATCAACAATACCAGGAGCTGGTTCTTTGAGAAAATCAACAAGATAGATAAACCCTTAGCCAGAATGACCAAAGGGCACAGAGAAAGTATCCAAATTAACAAACTTAGAAATGAAAAGGGAGATATAACAACGGAAACTGAGGAAATCCAAAAAATCATCAGATCCTACTACAAGAGCCTATACTCAACACAACTGGAGAATCTGGAGGAAATGGACAATTTCCTTGACAGATACCAAATACCAAAATTAAATCAGGACCAACTAGACCATCTAAACAGTCCCATAATGCCTAAAGAAATAGAAGGAGTCATAGAAAGTCTTCCAACCAAAAAAGCACAGGACCAGATGGCTTCAGTGCAGAATTCTACCAGACCTTCAAAGAAGAGTTAACACCAATACTCTTCAAACTATTCCACAAAATAGAAACAGAAGGAACACTACCCAATTCCTTCTACGAAGCCACAATTACGCTGATACCAAAGCCACACAAAGATCCAACAAAGAAAGAGAACTTCAGACCAATTTCCCTTATGAACATCGATGCAAAAATACTCAATAAAATTCTTGCCAACCGAATCCAAGAACACATCAAAACGATCATCCACCATGATCAAGTAGGCTTTATCCCAGGAATGCAGGGTTGGTTCAATATACGGAAATCCATCAATACAATCCACTACATAAACAAACTCAAAGAACAAAACCACATGGTCATTTCATTGGATGCTGAAAAAGCATTTGACAAAATTCAGCATCCCTTCATGCTTAAAGTCTTGGAGAGAACAGGAATTCAAGGCCCATACCTAAACATAGTAAAAGCAATATACAGCAAACCGGTAGCCAGCATCAAACTAAATGGAGAGAAACTTGAAGCAATCCCACTGAAATCAGGGACCAGACAAGGCTGCCCCCTTTCTCCTTATCTTTTCAATATTGTACTTGAGGTACTAGCTCGGGCAATTCGACAACATAAGGAGGTCAAAGGGATACAAATTGGAAAGGAAGAAGTCAAACTATCATTATTTGCAGACGACATGATCGTCTACCTAAGTGACCCAAAGAACTCCACTAGAGAGCTCCTACAGCTGATAAACAACTTCAGCAAAGTGGCAGGTTATAAAGTCAACTCAAGCAAATCTGTGGCCTTCCTATACTCAAAGGATAAGCAGGCTGAGAAAGAAATTAGGGAAATGACCCCCTTCACAATAGCCTCAAACAGTATAAAGTATCTTGGGGTGACTCTAACCAAACATGTGAAAGATCTGTATGACAAGAACTTCAAGACTCTGAAGAAGGAAATGGAAGAAGACCTCAAAAAATGGGAAAACCTCCCATGCTCATGGATCGGCAGAATCAATATAGTTAAAATGGCCATTTTGCCTAAAGCACTATACAGATTCAATGCAATACCCATCAAAATCCCAACTCAATTCTTCACAGAGCTAGAAAGAGCAATTATCAAATTCATCTGGAACAACAAAAAACCCAGGATAGCTAAAACTATTCTCAGCAACAAAAGGAAATCTGGGGGAATCAGTATCCCTGACCTCAAGCAATACTACAGAGCAATAGTGTTAAAAACTGCATGGTATTGGTACAGTGACAGACAGGAGGATCAATGGAACAGGATTGAAGATCCAGAAATGAACCCACACACCTATGGCCACTTGATCCTCGACAAAGAGGCTGAAAACATCCAATGGAAAAAAGATAGCCTTTTCAACAAATGGTGCTGGTTCAACTGGAGGTCAGCATGCAGAAGAATGCGAATTGATCCATCCTTGTCTCCTTGTACTAAGCTCAAATCCAAATGGATCAAGGACCTCCACATAAAGCCAGACACTCTGAAGCTAATAGAAAAAAAACTGGGGAAGACCCTTGAGGACATCGGTACAGGGAGAAAGTTTCTGAACAGAACACCAATAGCGTATGCTCTAAGAGCAAGAATTGACAAATGGGACCTCATAAAATTACAAAGTTTCTGTAAGGCAAAGGACACCATCAAGAGGACAAATCGGCAACCAACAAATTGGGAAAAGATCTTCACCAATCCTACATCAGATAGAGTGCTAATATCCAATATATATAAAGAACTCAAGAAGTTAGACTCCAGAAAACCAAACAACCCTATTAAAAAATGGGGTACAGAGTTAAACAAAGAATTCTCACCTGAAGAACTTCGGATGGCGGAGAAGCATCTTAAAAAATGCTCAACTTCATTAGTCATTAGGGAAATGCAAATCAAAACAACCCTAAGATTTCATCTTACACCAGTCAGAATGGCTAAGATTAAAAATTCAGGAGACAGCAGGTGTTGGAGAGGGTGTGGAGAAAGAGGAACACTCCTCCACTGCTGGTGGGGTTGCAAATTGGTACAACCACTCTGGAAATCAGTCTGGCGGTTCCTCCGAAAACTGGGCACCTTACTTCCAGAAGATCCTGCTATACCACTCCTGGGCATATACCCAGAAGACTCCCCACCATGTAATAAGGATACATGTTCTACTATGTTCATAGCAGCCCTATTTGTAATTGCCAGATGCTGGAAAGAACCCAGGTATCCCTCAACAGAAGAGTGGATGCAAAAAATGTGGTATATCTACACAATGGAGTACTATTCAGCCATTAGAAACAATGAATTCATGAAATTCTTAGGCAAATGGATGGAGCTAGAGAATATCATACTAAGTGAGGTAACCCAGACTCAAAAGGTGAATCATGGTATGCACTCACTAATAAGTGGATATTAACCTAGAAAACTGGAATACCCAAAACATAATCCACACATCAAATGAGGTACAAGAAGAAAGGAGGAGTGGCCCCTGGTTCTGGAAAGACTCAGTGAAACAGTATTCAGCAAAACCAGAACGGGGAAGTGGGAAGGGGTGGGTGGGAGGACAGGGGAAGAGAAGGGGGCTTGTGGGACTTTCGGGGAGTGGGGGGGCTAGAAAAGGGGAAATCATTTGAAATGTAAATAAATTATATCGAATAATAAAAAAAAAAAAAAGAGATAGGCAGGGAGGTTTCCAGATAGGCAGGGAGGTCTCCAGATAGGCAGGGAGGTCTCCAGATAGGCAGGGAGGTCTCCAGATAGGCAGGGAGGTCTCAAACTTTAAACCTCTCGTGGAAGCTTCTCCAGCAGAGACACCACTGCTTATTCTCTCTCTCTCTCTCTCTCTCTCTCTCTCTCTGTGTGTGTGTGTGTGTGTGTGTGTGTGTGTGTGTGTGTGTACACAAATCAAATAAAGTTACACGACCTGGGATCACAATGCTCCTGAAAAAGTCATAGACTAATAACTCAGTACTACTAGTTTAAGAAATCTCTTTTCAGGTGGTTGGTCAGGGAAGACCAAGGAACTCCAAAAGTAATATAGGCTGATGTTATTGCCATCAATTGTCTTCTAGAGAGTAAATGTAAGTCCCTACTGCTGAAGGCATCATGCACATCAACACCAGATTCAGAAGTTTCAAGCTTTATCCGACCTGGAAGCTCGTCCCTAAGAACTAACTCTCTGCTACCAGAAGGCACTGTAGAAGCTTCCAAGGTAAGGAAAGCAACCAAAAGTACTACCCAGCTGTGACGATAATGAACAACACTGAGTGATGTGACAACATGCGTGTGCAACAGTGGAACTCATCTCTTAGTAGTAACTGACAGCTATCTAAGTGGACTTAAGACCTACTCAAGATGAGGCAATACATACTTGGCACTGTAAATGCACCCAGCTTTCCAGTGGCTAGTAAGTCAGGAATCCTAGCAGAGAATCTTCTGCCACAGTCTTACGCAGCCAGCATCACAAGTGCACACTAAATACTACAGATAAGTGTAACTCCCATGCCCTCATCAAAGATGCTTCTCTTTAGATTTGCACCAGGGAGCCAGGAGACTCCACAGCCTTCTGTGCATATCCCGCCAGGAGGGAGTGATCTCCCAGCAGGCTTTCACTTTTGAGCACAGAGGTGAAATCTCCACCTTCTCTCTGGAGGGGACCCAACTAGGAGCACACAGGGTCTAAGATCAGTGGAGCAGCTGGGAAGGAAGTCTTTCTGCCTTCCACCATTTGCACCAGGGCACTGGGAGACTTCACAGTCTTCTGTGCATAGCATGCTAGGAAAGAGAGATCTCCCAGCAGTGCTTTCACTTTTGAATTCAGAGGAGTAAGGACACAGGCTTACAGCCCACAGGAGAAACAAACTCCAGCCAGAGACAACAATACCAACTAGCAGCAGATGGCAAAAGGCAAGCACAAGAACTCTACCAACAAAAGCCAAGGCCACATGGCAACATCAGAGCCCAGTTCTCCCACCACAAGTTCTGGATACCCCAACACACTGGAAAAGTAAGAGTTGGATTTAAAATCATATTTCATGATGCTGATACAGGACTTCAAGAAAGACTTAAATAACTCCCTTAAAGAAATGCAAGAGAACATTGGTCAACAGGTAAAAGCCCTTAAAGAGGAAACACAAAAATCCCTTAAAGAAATACAGGAGATCATGGGTCAACAGGCAGAAGCCCTTAAAGAAAAAACACAAAAATCCCTTAAAGAATTACAGGAAAACACAAACAACCAAGTGAAGGAACTGAACAAAACCATCCAAGATCTAAAATTGGAAGTAGAAACAATAAAGAAATCACAAAGTGAGACATCTCTGAAGATTGAAAGCCTTGGAAAGAATCTAGGAGTCATAGATGCAAGCATCAACAACAGAATACAAGAGATAGAAGAAAGAACCTCAGGTACTCAAGATACCAAAGAAAATATTGACTCAACAGTCAAAGAAAATGCAAAATGCATAAAGTTGGTAACTCAAAATATCCAGAAACTCCAGGACACAATGAGAAGATCAAATCTAAAGATTATAGGTGAGGAGAGCGAGGATTTACATCTTAAAGGCCCAGTAAATATCTTTAACAAAATTGTAGAAGAAAACTTCCCTAACCTAGAGAAAGAGATGTCCATGAACATACAAGAAGCCTTCAGAACTCCAAACAGACTGGACCAGAATGGAAAATCCTCCCAGTACATAATAATTAAAACACCAAATTCACTAAACAAAGAAAGAATATTAAAAGCAGTAAGGGAAAAAGGGTAAGTAACTTATAAAGGCAGACCTATCAGAATTACGCCAGAGATGATGAAAGCTAGAAGATCCTGGGCAGACCTCATACAGACCCTAAGAGAACACAAATGCCAGCCCAAGCTAGTATACCCAGAAAAACTCTCAATCATCATAGATGGAGAAACCAAGATATTCCATGATAAAACCAAATTCACACAATATCTGTCCACAAATCCAGCCCTACAATGGATAATTGATGGAAAATGCAAAAACAAGGAAGGAAGCTATACCCTAGAAAAAGCAAAATGTAATCTTTTTCCAACAAACCCAAAAGGAGATACCCACACAAACATAAAAATAACATCAAAATTAACAGGAAGCAACAATCACTATTCATTAATATCTAAAAGCAATGGACTCAACTCCCCAATAAAAAGACATAGACTAACAAAATATTTCTCATGTAAATCTTCAATTTTATCAGAAAATGTTTGTAATTCCCCTTTCAATTAATTTAATAATTTCTTTTGTCTACCATTTTATCTGCATTATTTTTCATGATAATCTTCAATTTTAACATGTCTTTCTATATACTTCCTCCATTTTATCAGAAATGTTTACAATGTAAGCATTTTATTTTTTCACAATGAAATGATTTTTCATTTTTGATTTTATCACAAATGTTTCTAATTCCACATTTAATTAATTTAGAGTTTTTACATCAACCATTTTTATGTAAAATTTTCCATGAAATAGTCAATTTTGACCTATTTATTTCTTGAATTTTACCAGAAATATGTTCCATGTAATTCCTCAATGTTATCTGAAAATGTTCATAATTCCGCCTTCAATCAACTTAGAATTACCATTATTCCTATCATTTTATCTATATAATTTCCATGATAATCTTTAATTTTAACATGTTTTTCTATATATTTCTACAATTTTATCAAAAATATTTTCCATGTAAATCTTCAAGTTTATCAGAAAATTTTTATAATTCTGCTTTTAATCAACTTAGGAATACTTTTATGCCTACCATTATCATATCTATATAAAATTTTCCATGATAATCTTCAATTCTAACATGTTTTCTACATTTTTCTACAATTTTATCAGAAATATTTTCCACCTAAATCTCCAATTCTATCATAAAATGTTTCTATCCCATATTTCAATTAATTTAGCAATGTTTTTCATATCTACCTCTTTACTCCTTAATTTCCATAAAAATTGTCAATTTTAATGTGTTTATCTGAAATATTTTCCATGTAAATCTTTAATTTTATCAAAAAGTGTTTTTATTTCCCTTTTCAATAAATGAAAAAAATGCTTTTCTTTGAAGAGAAGACCATTACAGAAACTACAGCTGGTCACCATGCACCCAGCACCAATGGATAGATCTACAGCACAACACCTAAAGTATGGGGAACATCACAGAAAAGGAGGTGAGAAGATTGTAAGAGCCACAGGACCGCAGTCTCCTGTGAGTTTATGTCTCTTAGAAATAGCAGAGGAGCTACAACCATGATACTTTAACATTGTGGCTGCCTGGGCAGGACCTCAACAGTAACAAGACCAACAGACAAGCTAGAGTAGAAGGTGGAAATCTCCAGAAGCCTATTCCTAAACAAACAAACAAAAAAACCACAGGGAAATAGGACTACTGAGAGATAGAGAATAAATAACCCCCAAGGATGAGCCTCTTTCTTGCTTATCTAATTCCAAGTGGACATCCCTGAAAACATATGCATACAAGCAACACCAGAAAGACTCAGTATGTTGTATTCATACATTTATGAGTTTAAACATTTTTGCAACAACATAAAATAAAGAGAAAGATTTCATGAATTTAATAGGTATTGAAGGGTATGTATGGAAGGGGTTGGAAGGAGGGAAAAGAAAGAGGGAAATCAGCTAACTATATTTCAATTACCTATAAATTTACTTTTATAGGGATGGTGGATTACTTGCTTGTTTTGTGTCAACTTGACACAGGCCACAGTCATCACAAAGGAAGGACCCTCCATTGAGGAAATACCTCCACTAGATACAGTTCTAAGGCATTTTGTTAGTGATCAGTAGGGGAGAATCCAGCCCTTTGTGGGTGATGCCATCCCTGGACTGATAGTCTCGGGTTCTATAAGAAAGCAGGCTGAGCAAGCCATGGGGAGAAAGCCAGTAAGCACACTCCTCCCTGGCCTCAGCACCACTCCTACTTCCTAGATCCTGCCCTGTTTGAGCTCCTGTCCTGACTTCCTTCAGTGGTGAACAGCAGTGTGACAGTGTAAGCCAAATAAACCCATTCCTCTCAACTTGCTCTTTGGTCATGGGGTTTCATCAGTGCAATAGAAACCCTAACTAAGACAGTGGGGATTACAGAAATCCAAACCTGAATTACCCAGAGATAAAGAGAAGTAAGAATAACTTCCTAGAATGTCCGGGCTATAAAGTGAGAACTTGCTGGTATCGCTGACAGAGAGAAAGAAGGATCTATTAAAAATATGTCACTTAAGCTTTTTTTCTTGTGGAAGTCTCACTGACTTAGACAAGTCTGGCAGGAGTTCCTCTGGATGATAAGGGGGTTTCAGAGTGACATGCAGGGCAATAGAAATAGGAGAGCCACAGCTGCATTTATAGTAATCATGAATTTGAAGACATTCATTTTAGTTTTTCAAAGCATGGCCTCAGGCAGGCACAGTAGCGTGCACCTGTAGTCTGATTACTGCATGGGCTGATGCAGGGGAATTGTGAGTTTGAGGTCCTCTTGGGCCCTCCTGGGCTAGATAGCTAAACTGTGTGAAAAAAAAGAAGATAAAGTGGAGGAAGAGGAAGAAGATGGGGAAAAGGAAGAGAAAAGGAGGGTCCTCTCTTTTCTTTGACATCAATCAGTAATATTTTCTTCAATTAAATAATAAAAAAGTAAGTGACATAAATTCATCTCTAAATATAATAATCACTTTAAAAAATTGTCCCTGTGGTTATATACGAAGTGTGAGAACCATAGATTTTCTTGGAAAAGTTTAATAGGTACAGTCATCTCTCAGAATGGATACAACCAAATACCAAAGACCAGGCAAACAACCACCATCAGCAATGTATGTCTTGCCATTCCAGGGATAAAGAAGTCCTAGATACAGTGCCAGAAGACTCGGTGTCTGTAGCAAGCCACTTCCTGACTCATAAGCAGCCTGCTTTTGTACCAGTACACGGCAGGGGCTGGTGAGAAGCACTATGTGGGCTTTATGAGATGCTGACCTCATGACTGATAAGATGGTTCTAATGACATTCTGCTATACTCATAGATCAGCCCATCACCAGAGAAGCTTCCTCCTGGTCAGATAGCAATAAATAGAGACCCACAGGGGAAAATGTGCAGAGAGTGAGAGCCTTTGGCACATCCAGACCTAAAGGGAATGTCTTCACCAAACCCTCCCCTCGGGGCTCTAACAAGAGAAGGGGAGAGACTATAAAAGCCAAAGAGTGTCATTCAGATACAAACAGACTCATGTCCCTATGAACCTAGAGACTGTGGCAGCACGCACAGAGACAGCACAGGTCCAAACCAGATGGGGTCTCAGCACTGGCGTAGGAAAGTGGTCATGAGCTCCCATGCCTAATCAAAAATCTATCTCCAATTGACATTGCTTGCAAAGAAAACCTCAGTTTTCACCATTGGAGTCTCACTAGGTGTATAGATTAATGGTCAGCCCAAGACCCTGCCAACACAAAATAAACTCAATTGTGGTTTTGTAGATATTTTTGTCTCATATTGTTTTGTTTGGCAATTTTTTAATCTCATGAGTCTTTCGCTTGTATATTATGGTTTTCAATTTTGTTGCTTTTATAGGGTATGTGTGTGTCCGTGTCTATGTGTCTGTAGGTGTTTCTTATGCTTTTTCTGCTGTATTTTTTAAATTCTGTTTTTTTGGTGTTTTATTAGCCTGTTTGGTTTCTAAAGAGAGAAATAAAGCATGGAGACAGATGGGGGATGGGGAGGACCCTGGAGGCGATGAGGAAAGGAAAACTGATCAGAATTTATTGTATGAATTTTCAATAAAAAAGAAATAGATAAATAAATGCAAACCAACTTTTAAAATGTAGAAAAGTCACCAACTTAATAAAGTATAATTAAGAAGAGGAAGGAAGGGACAGGGGAGGGAGGAAAGGAGGGAGAGGGAGGCTGGGAGGGAGGGAGAGAAACAAATTCAAATGAGGGTCTGGGGAGATGGCACACTTGGAATGCAATCATTGATAAGTGGATATTAATTATCCCTGAAGCAAATGATTCCAATGAAGAAGGAAGAAGAGGGCCCTAATCCTGGAAAGGCTTGATCCAGCATTGTAGGGGAGTACCAGGACAGAGAAAAGGGAGAGGGAAAGATAGGAGAATGGATGGAGAGAAGAGGACTTATGGGACATATGGGGAGGGGGGAACTGGGAAAGGGGAAAGCTTTTAGAATGTAAGCAAAGAATATAGAAAATAAATTTTAAAAAATACAAAATAAAAAAAGAATCTGAGTTCTGTTTCTGGCGCTCACCTCAGGGAGCTCCCAACCACCTATAAATTCAGCTTCAGATGATCCAACATTCCCTTCCCAACTGTTCATGGGTAAACAGCCCTCTTTGTTTACTCACACACACACACACACACACACACACACATACACTCACATATACACACACAAACACACACCACACACACACACACACATACACACACACACACACACACACACACACACACACACACACACACGAGCGCGCACACACACGGGAGTGTACAGAAAGAAAGAGAGATGGACAGAGACCGAGACAGAAAAAAATAATAAAAATAAAATAAGCAGAATCTGTAAGTGCACACAGTGGCCAACCTCCCTCCAGACTCCTCTCCATACCCACAGGTCAGTGTAATTCTCAGACCTCACCACAGAAGCTTCACTGAGTAGCACATGGCGGTTATACACACCCTCAACTGGGCAACCAAAGTATGTGTCATAAAGTACTAAAGAACAAGTGGGCATCTATATCACCCTCTCCCCAGGGCTCAGGGATGACTGTGAATGTGGGAGTGGGAGACAATCAGAGCCAGGGGTGGAGGAGGCCAAACAGAGTCTTCTAGACATGACAAGGCCAGTGTGCTCATGAGAGCACAGCAGCTATGGTTGCCTATGACAGACATAGGTAAGATAAGCTAGTCAACACTCTAGCACAAAGAGGAGGAGGTTCAGAAGGCCCCACTCCTCTCTGGGGAGCTACTGACTGTTCATGACTTCAAGGGTAGAGAAAGTCAGGTGTCAGTAAGGATGTGACTCCTGGTAGGTCACTCATTCCAGCAGATGGTCCTACACCCAAGAGTATCTGGGGCACAAACTGGACTAGATTCCTTGGGTTTTTTTTTTTTAAGGACATGAAGTGGGGGGGGGGGTTAATACATGTGAGGGTGGATCTGGAAGAAGCTAGGGCAAGGGGTAGAAGTGAACATGATCAAAATATAAGAGCTTAAATTCTCAATTAAATAAAAGAAACATATTTTTTTTAAATTGAAGCCCGACGTATATTTATCCCCTCAACCTTATTTCTTTCCACAGAACTAGGTATCAAACTGAGAGGTTGCAAATCTCTTTCTCCCTAATGTCTTTCTCTTCCATGATTCTAATTTTAAAACCACAAAGCATTGATTGGACTGTTATTCACACAACTCAATTAAAATGTGTTTATTATGTAGTCCAAGTTCAGATAGTCTTATAATCCATTCCTGTGCTGCGGAGTAGCTTTCATACCTTTTCACTAAAACATTGGATGATACTCCTTATGCAAGGCAGCAGAGTGGCTAAAGGACACCTGAGAACTGATGAGGAAATAATCTATAACTCATCCAATACAGAAGCAGGCCCTACCCAGCTTCCCACTAATGCTATATAAAATACTCTTGACTTAACGCAACTAGGAGGAGCAAGAGTTTCATCAGCTTTTCGGGGATGTTACTAATCACACCCACAGTCAAAAGCAGAGAGAAATGAAAATGTGCACATTCTGCTCAGCTCTCCTTCTCTATTCTAATGCAACTCGGGGCCAAAGCCCAGACAGTGGCACCACCACACACTCTTAGGCAGAATCTTCCTATATCAACTAACATGACCAAAACAATCACCAGACTCAGAAATTATTTTCTATTGGGAAGGATCTGGGCATTTTTTAAAAAATTTCTATCCCTGACATTCAGTCCTACCAGACCCTTCCAGAAATTAAGCTAGAATAGAAGAACCAGGAATTCTCCCTGGCTTCAATACAAGTCTTAAAGCAAATACCAAAGAACAACTATAAATTGCCATTGGTCCATTGGGAAAGTCCCTCTTCACGGAAGACTCTTGCAGAAGCTATGGAAATCAGAGGGTGGAGCTAAAATCCTGAGAGGAACCTGGTTCTCCCTGCCTCAAACTAAACACGGGCCACAGAAGTACCCACCCCATGTGAAGAATCAGATGGTTTTGCAGAAGAGCTCCAAAGAAGTTCAGGGCTCCTCCCCAAAACGCACACAAATGCACTAAGGGCAGTGGAAAGAGGCATGATCCTTCCAGGCACCCAAAATCATTTGCATTCTCAGTCTTTGTTTACACATAATGGCCAGTGAACAATGAAAAAATGATACAACACCCAAAAGAATAAGATAAAAATGCACCCACTATCAAACTAAAGATGGCAGCACCTAGTCAAGAGATAATGCAGTAAACTATCTAGCATAGGAGTCAAATAGGTCTGTATATAAATGGAAATGGCAATGAAGAAGAAAAAGAAAGAAGAGGAGGAGGGAGGGAAGGAGGGAAAGAAGGAAGGAAGGAAGGAAGGAAGGAAGGAAGGAAGGAAGGAAGGAAGGAAGGAAGGAAGGAAGGAAGGAAGGAAGGAAGGAAGGAAGGAAGGAAAGAAGGAAGGAAGGAGGGAAGGAGGGAGGGAGGTGAATGGAGGGAAGGAAGGAAGAAAGGAAGGAAAGAAGGATGGAGGGAGGTGGAGGGAGGGAAGGAGGGAAGGAAGAAAGGAAGGGAGGAAGGAAAGGAGGGAGGAAAGAAGCAAGGGAGGGAGGGGAGGGAGGGAGGGAGGAAGGAAGGAAAGATCAAGGAGTAAAAAAAAAAAATGCATCAATTGAATATAGCACACCACAGGTGAGGACTCCTTTTAGTGTGTTGGATATCAGCAAATGTGGGATGGGGAATAATGCATGGAAAAGGTCTAAGAAAAAATATCAACCTTAGTAGGAACAGGTAGCAAAATCCTTGAGAACTAACAGAGAAATTCAAGGCAGAAAAATTATTTGAAAATATGAGCCGTTGAATGGAGCTATAGCTTATGGGTTTTCAGTATTGACTATTCTCGCCAGAGGGCCTGGGTTTCATTCTGAGCTCCCTCCTGGTGGCTCATAATCATCTACAACTCCAGTCTTGGAGCATTTGCTACCCTCTTTTGGGCTCCACAGGCTCTGCATGCACATCAGTGATGCACAGGCATACATGCAGGTAAAACATGCATGCACATAAAATAAAAATTAAACACTTATGTGACATAAATATATGTGTCAGCAGTCATTTTCCAGCTGCACTTTTAAAAGCCACCAAATATTTATAAACTATTCAATCTACAAATACAAAGAAATGCCTCCTCTCTCTCTCTCTCTCTCTCTCTCTCTCTCTCTCTCTCTCTCTCTCTCTCTCTCTCTCTCTCTCTCTCTCTCTCTCGTTTGTTTTAAGCCATAATAAAATCTGTAAGTAGGCTCCAAAGCTTCTCAACAGTTTACCTGTGTTAGAGTTACCATGAGAGTTGACTTTTCGTTTGTGGTCAAAGGGTTTTTTGAATCCCTCTGGAACTCAGTGTCTCAGAAGTCTATGCTGTTGGTCAGATTTCATCTGACATTCCTCTTTCAGTCGCCACAATTCTGCCATTTATTCACTTTATAAATATTTGTCAGTTTGTGCAGAGTACATCCGCTGAAGGAGCAGCATCAAACTGAGAGCTAATGGATGAGGAAAATCTTCCACGTGAAGCCAGACATGGATAATTAACACTTGCAACCCCAATATTTGGGAGGGCTGAGACAAGAGGATCACATGTTTGAGACTATCCCGGGATAATAGAAATATCCTGGTTTAAAAAAAAATAAAAACCAGTAAGCCACCAAAGTATCAGCTAATCAAAAGGGGAAGCCATTTCTAGTCAAAAGCATTAGCGATGTCAACTGTACCCTAAGGTGGGACGGCATGTACCCTAAGGTGTACAGACTGCATAAGGTCAACGCAGCAGTCCTGGCAGGAATGATGAAAGAAGAAGGAGGGGATGCCAAGGACCCGCAGTGCCCTGTAGATAGAACACTGTCTTATCCAGGAACCTGACTTTATCATGAAAGTATTTATCAAAGCAGTGACCATGAGCTTTACTGGAAAGCAGTAATGACTGCTGGCAAGCACACGTGTCTAGAAGACAGTGACTACGATAAGTCATATTTACAGTAATACCATGGTGGCAACTGCAGGAAAGAGTTGCCATCACTGAAGAGGCACAGGCACTTCAGAGGGCCACATCCTCATTTCTGTCCTTACTTCCCACCTTCATTGTTCTTCACAATACTTCATCATTTACACATTAAAATAAAACAAGAGCCAAAAATGTAGATACCCCTGATATAAATTTAAATTTTAATAGAAATTTTCTGCTTTTACACCTACAACAGAAACTACTTCAACATGTTGCATAGCATCAAAAGATAATGCAGCACAAAACTAGGTATAAACTCTAGAATATACAATTAAGTGGCTGTTGGAGGTCATAAGTTGGTATAGTGTTTATGAAATAAAATATATTGATTATAAATCACTGTTACAAAGTCAATAGAATGCTGACGGTAAGGTCAACATTTCCAATTGGGAAAAGAAATTATTAGAGAACATTGAACTTACTTGGGTTCTAGACACTTACAAACAATCCAGGAGAAATTAGCTGACTTGTTATACATACACACACACACACACACACACACACACACACACACACACACTTTCATCAGTTATAGGTAGAGTCGAACATGTTTCTGAATTCCTGACTTAGATTTCTAAATTAATGGTTTCCTGGGATAATTTGATGGTGTACCATACTTCTGAATTATATTTATAGTAGGTAGATAGTAAGAAATAACAGGAAGACAAGACTCCATAGCAAAAAAGCCCCAGAATCTTGTTCTCCGTGGATTTTTTTAATAATTTTGGACAAATTATTAATCTTCCCAAGTTGTGGATGCACAGGTAAAGCATGGATAATTTCACATAAGTCAGGGGTTGTTGTGAGACCCAAATGAAGTAAGGAAATGCTTAGTGTACAGTGGGGTACAGGTGATACCATTTCTCCCACTGTTACCCCAACCCACACAAATACACAAATGTGATAGCTCACAGGTGCCTGAAAATTTGACCTGATAATGTAGTCAAATAGCTCACATGTTATTTTTTTAACGTAACCCATATTTTGGACTAGGTTGATTTTTCAACTAAAACAGTTAAAATGGCAGCCTAAGAAAAGGCCTTAAAGTTATAACAGAACTTACAAATTATTAAAATTTGCTTCTGATGTTTTCTTTGAAGAAGAAAGTGTGAGGCTGAGCACAAAGCCTTCCTTTGCTCCCAGGCATTTGAAGCTCGCCGAGCACGATTGCTCTGTGTGTAGCGTGGCTTCTAGGTGAACACTTTATTCTGGAAACCTTACTCTGTTGTAGAAGATATTTAATGTCAATCAGGGGCCTTTGGTTCAGTTCCCCCCCCCAAAAAAAGACAGACAACTTTTATAGTTATAATAAGCCCTTAATCAGCACTAGAACCAACTGGAAAGATAGCTACCCTCTATGCTATTAGAATCTATTTCTGCATCAATAACCCCGAATTATAACTTGCCATATTTCCTCTGGACAGCTCTTTTCTCCAATTGGCTAGCCCTTCTGGCTGTTCTTATGATTCGTCTACTCCATGGTACCTTCCTCCTCTCTCCACCTTCTTTTCCTCAGAGTTCTCCTCAGACCCCAAGCCTAGGAACCCCATAGCCTGCCTAAGTCTCTTCTGCCTAGTTATTGGCTGTCAGCATCTTAATTTCACCAATTGTGGAGAACTTGGAAGGCAATGTTACATAGAACCATTTGTGTACGGGTAGATGCTCTTGTCCCTGAGGGCAACTAGGCCTGGGGGGGGGGGGTGTCAGTATTTATCATTACAGTACAAGCAAAAGACCAAACCTCAACATTACTCACTTTTTATGCAGTTTTGACATTTCATTGGGAAACAGTAATAACTTAGTGCCTGTGGGGAAAGGGGGAAAGTTTGGTATTTTAACCTCGTACCTCACTGCACTGGGCTGGGTTGTCACAGGTCAGAGACTTATAGATGTGGGATGTCAACCAGTACTGGCATTTCTAACTGCTGTTATCTGAGCCCAGGAGCTCTTGGCCTGAACTGAAAAGGGCTTTTTTGCGGGGTGGAAATACTACCTTGGTACAGCTGGGCTTGCCCACAGATGTACAAAGGAGGCAGCTCTGAGAACTTTCTCTTTAAAAGATACTTCAAAGATGTCTGCCCTACATATACCAAAGGAATTCTTCATTTTACAACAGAGACACTTGTTCAATTATGTTCACTGATGCTCTAGCAAAAAATTGGAAACAAGCTAGGTGTCTGCCAATGGATGAACTGACAATGAAAGTGTGGTGGTACATTTACACAACAGAATGTGACCTAAGCACTAAAGGAATGAAATTATGAAATTCACAGGTAAATGGATAGAACTAGGGGAAAAAATCCTGAGTAAAGTTACTCAGACCCAGAAAGACATATGAATAATAATAAGATAAACTAAAATAAAATAAATAAAACAAACTAAATAAAATAGGACAAAAATAACCAAATGTGGAAAAGAGAAAAGGGAAAACACAAAAGGCATATATAGACAGAAGTACACACATAAGAATTCCCATTAAAAACTCAAAACTGGAAGCCAGAATACATACACAAAGGACAGGTAAAGTGGGGTTGGGGGTCCCATGACTTGTAAAAATCTTTGTTTTCCATAATTTAACCAAAATTGACTTTCTACAAGAGCAGAAAACTTTGTATGGATAGTAAAAGCACTACAGTTCACAATGTACAATCATTTCAGAGCTGAGCAATGGCGTCTCGGGCGTGTTCACTGGGCTTGCGGGCTTGACATTGTACAGTTCTCGGCTCACGTGCCGCGTGCCAGAGCTAAGGCCAAAGCAAAGTCACAGACATAAGGAGAAGGAAGGCAGAGGGTACATTTGAAGTCCTCCCCAAACCCCCAAATCCCCACACAATCAAAATATTTCAGGGCTACCAAAATGACTCATTCAGTAAAAGCAACCACAGGACAAGCCTGTCAATTAGAGGTCAACTGCCAAAGCCCATGATGGAAAGAGAGAACTGACCTTTCAAAGCTGAAGGTCAGCATGGCTGCATACACACACAGACACACACACACAATCTCACACACACACACATACACACACACACACACACACACACACACACGCGCGCGCGCGCGCGCAGACATACACCTACACACATATGCACACATGCAACACATATACATATAGATCACATACACACATATACCCATACTACACACACCCCACCCACACACATATGTCACAAGCACACACATACACACATAAAAATAAACACACACACAAACACACATGCGTGCACACAAATACACACATGCACACACATACACACATACAGCACACACATATACACTACACACATATGTATACACAAAAATGCACAGACATACACACATACACACCACACACACACTTATGCACTTATACACATGCACACCACACACACACACTAAATAATAATTGTTTTTTTTAAATCATGTTTGCACCACCAAAGTTTGGCAAGCTCTATAGCCGTATACCGCAACCAGCATGAGTGTGCCGCTGTTCTCAGCTCCTGTGATATTTTTCTGACCTGCCTTTTCTCCCAGCCCTATTCCTTACCTTTAAATTTAGGAAAGAAAGGAACAAATGTGGCAAGAAGAAAGTGACTATGTGTGACTGCAGCTTTGCCATGAGCAGGGCGGGTGTCTGTCCCTAGCACTCACAAGATGTGCACGGGCTCAGCAAGAACTGCCCTGTCCAGTCCCAGCCCCAGGATCTCTGCTTTGAGAAAATGTTTCCCATCACAGAGAGCTGATGCGGCTGGTTTCAGCCAACCCAGAAATGCAAACTATTTCCATTTTAATGAACGGTGTGTAGCTTCTGAGAGGTTCGGTCCCAAGTTACACGGAGGTCACTGCCTCACCTGTGCGCCAAGCCACCGCAGAGGAGAGTCGGTGGGCTCGCAAGCAGAGGAGAGATCAAGCAGAAAATAGTTCCTCCAAGGAAAGACTATTCCCTGAGGCCAGGGCTGCTTCCGTATAAAGGAACCCAAGCACTAAGCAGGAAGAAGCTGCAGGTCTTCATGGGCGTGGCCCAGTGCCAGGCTGTCGGAAACCTCATGTGCTCATTTAAGACAGAGGAAACGTGAATTTGAAATACAGCTTTTGTCTGCAACTTAAGTAGACAAACAGATATCGTTTCTAAACAAAGGATTCCTGCGTTTCAGACTTGTATCCATCAAGATGGAGCAAAGACCAGAGGGCGAGTGGCTGAGAGACTGAATGAAGCCCCAGATGGGTCTGAGGAGGACAAAGAAGAGGCCGTAGTGTGTGGTGAGCAACTGCAGAGACTGTGCGTGGTCTAGGCCAGCTGCCAGCTGCTCTAGCTCGCTAATTCTCAGGGGCTGGCAGGTCAGAGGCCTAGGAAAGAAGCACAACGTCTTACCTTCCCCTCACCTCCTACCTGTGCCCTCCATGGGCCTCACACACACATAACTGTGAAGACAAGAGAGTCTTCATCACAACCCAGCAGGGCGTGTGAAATGAAGGGTAAACTTGAAAGTATAAAGCACAGGGACCTTTTATGTCCAGCGTAATGTGGGGATGTTCAGTGTGTTGTCGATGGCCTCCGCCCGGCCTTCTAATCACCCAGGCCTAACCTTCCTAGGACAGAGAACTGAGAATCTTTATGCTGCCTGAACATCAACTCTGTGGAAAAGCTGGGTTGTCGCTGAGATACTAAATGTTTTTAAATCTTCCTTTTTCAAAAGCTGAACATTAAAAAAATATGAATTTAAATCTCCTGAAAATGGAATCTGTTCTATCTGACTTACTGGTGTGCCATTTCCCCAGAGGATTTCTTCCTCTTTAATGAACACTTGGCAATACTGACAAGATCAGGTTCCATCAGCTCACTCCATAGACACAATTATGCAGAGAGCCCTGGGTAAACACAGTGTGGGTTATAAAACAAAACAAGCGAAGCATGAAGAAAGGGACCTGTAGGGATGGGTGTTGACACAGGAGAGAGAAAGACAGACACACACACACACACACACACAGGGAGAGAGAGAGAGAGAGAGAGAGAGAGAGAGAGAGAGAGAGAGAGACAGGAGGTGGGCTGAAAATAGTCAGATGTATTACATGCATACACAAATTTTCCAAGAACAAGCTCAATTAATAAAGCAATTATAAAATTAAATTAATTAAAAAATGAATTCAAAATAATTTTGACTTACTCTATTTCAAAAATACTATCCCAAAATATTTCAGAGATACGAGCATCTATCCTATTTTAAAATCACTTCTGTGGTGGACGAAATGGGGTCTTCCTGGAACTCACTTTTCTTAACTTATTTGAAAAGAGTGTCTTTGCAGATGTATGAAAATGAGGAACCTAAATATGAAAATTGTCCTGGATTATCAAGGGGGCTCTAAATCCAGCGACAAAGATCCTTACAGAGATAGAGAAAAAGAATGTACAAAGATGGAAAGGCACCATGAAATAAAAACAACGTAGCATCACTGCTGTCTCCAGAAGCCCTTGCAGTGTTTACTCCATGATAAAATGAACTGTGTCCCAAAGAAAGATATATCCAAGTGCCTGTCTCTGCTCCCTGAACTGTGACCTTATTTGGAAATAGGATTTTTGCGGATGTCATCAATTTAGAGTGATGTCATATCTAATTGGTGGATCCTAATCCAATGACTGGCTTCCTTATAAAAAGAGGATGATCTGGACAGACACAGTCAGAGAAACTTCCATGTGACTAAGAGGCAAAGGTTAGAACCATGTGTCTACAATCCAAGAAAGACCAGGGAACTTCCAGAATCAGAAGTTAGGAAGAAGCAAAGAATGATCCTCAGTTTGAGTCTTCAAAGGGTTCACAACCTAGCCAATACCTTGACTTCAGACTTCTAATCTCCAGAAATGTAGGAGGATAAACTTCTGTTATTTTAAGCTAAATCTGTGTCAATTTTTTTTACAGGATCCCTAGAAAATAAAGATTGTGGCTACAATACATCTGGGTCATCATCAACATGCAAATGTTACCACATGCATTACTTTTCTTTTCACTGAGACAACGCAATTTAGAGGATGAACGAATGGTTTGTTTCAGCCCACAGTTGGAGAGAGTAGAGTCTACTACATGTCAGGGAACTAGGTAAATTGGTGGAAAACCAATTGAACACTGGTCATATCATTCCCACAGTTATGAAGCAGGAGATCGATAATAGTGATCAACTGGCTTTTTCCTTTTTCCAGCTTACTAGATCCAGGACTCAGCCAGTGAGATGGTCCCTCCTACACTCAGGATGAGTCATCTCAGGTAAACCTTTCTGGAAATACCCTCATGGATACCACCAGAGTGTGTCTCCTAGGTGATTCCAAACCCTGTCAAGATGACAATAAAGATAAGCCATTACATCATTCAGCAAACCAAATATCACACCTGGAAAAAAATCCCTCTGGGTGCTGCAATCTCCAAAAGGATAATTTACCTTTAAAATAACAAGAGGCACTATCACTAAGATCCACAGGGTTGGAACAGCAGATATAGCTCAAAAGTAAAGTGTTGGATGCTGCTCTTCCAGAAGATCTAAGTTTGTCTCTAAGCTCCCATGTCAGGTAGCTTAGAATTCCTTGGAATTTGATATTGCCTTCTGGTATTTATAGGCACACACAGACTCACACACACACACACACACACACACACACATAAACATGACACACAGAGAAACCCTACTCTCCTTGAATTGCCAAACATAATTACTAAGTCAGGCTGGCTTCTAGTTGTTCTTTAATATATATAGTTTATATATGCAATATATGTGGGGATATATATATATATATATATATATATATATATATATATAGAGAGAGAGAGAGAGAGAGAGAGAGAGAGAGAGAGAGAGAGATGGGAGAACTCTACCCCTTTACTTGGTCTCTTCATTTGGCCAGAACAAGTTTGAATTTCTTACTACCCAGTCATATGTCTGAGAAATGGTTTCTATTTTCTATGAAATAATCTGTTTTTATGATTGTATAAACATAGTTAAGTGTGTTTAGTTTATCCTAAGCCTTTTAAAAACAAGGAAATCTGCTGTCCCTTAATTGTGACTCTGTCCAGGAAAAAGACACTAGTCGATTTTGTGTTCCTGATTTCAAACGTGTTCCAGAACCACCAATCCAGGGAGGGTCTTTAATTTTTCTTTTTGTTAATGGAACTAAGTCTGAGACAACAGCTGGGTCATCAGATGTTTCAGAAGGTTAAGCTAAACGATCAAGGCTGGATCCAGGGGTGGCTCTCTCCAAAGCTGATGACTTTCCTGGGGCAGCTGATGCCCTTCCCAGAGCCTTAAAAAAGTTTAGGGTGCAGGAGAGATGGCTCAGTCAGTGCCGTGCTTGCCACACAAACAGGAAACTAGAACTCAGTTCCACAGAACCCACTAGTAAATGGCCTGGGAGACTCAACACTCCATCAAGAGCCGGAAATGGCCGTGAATTCCCACCCTTGCTGAGAGCTAGTGGCAATTGGTGGCCGCTGAGAGAGGGGTCGATTTTCTTCTGGGTTGTGGCCACTGGTAAGTTGACCATGCTCTGATGAATGACCCACACACATGCACATTTTGGCAGCATTAATTGGTCAGAGTAGGGTATTAAAAAACTTAAAAGTCTTCAAAAGAAGAGAAATGGAGGTTGGGGTGGCAGTAATAGGGGAGTCTTCTGAAAGTAGAACAATATTGCACACAATCAAGATGAATCAGGTGCATGTGTGAAATTTTTCAAGAGATAGACTTTAAATCTCCTTGAAGGAGGAGGAGAGGGAAGATGGAGGAGAAGAGAGGGGAAAAGAAAAGGGAAAAAGAGGAGGAGGAGGAAAAGGAGGAGGCAGCCTGACAGGGTGTCACATGTCTGTAGTCCCAGCATTGCAGAGGCAGGCAGATCCCCGGGGCTCATTGGAAAGCCAGACTCACAGAACTGGTGAGATCCTGTGAGAAGTCTCAGCAAAGAAGACGCATAGTGACTGAAAGCATCAGTCCAACCTGACCTGAGGCCTCCACCCTCAAGAATTCATGTGCGTGCATACATACAGAGGAACATGAACAGATAGGCACACGTTATCTCACTACAACCACTCCCACACGAACATGTGCCCATGCGTGCATACATGAGGACACACTCATGCTCACACACACACACACACACACACACACGTGCATACGCACACATGCACATGCATGTTTGAGCCCTCTCCATCCAGGTCCCACCAGTCCTCTGGCCTTTTCTTTCATATTCTCTCTGTTTTATGTACTCTGGCCTCTCTCTAGGCACTGCTTGTCTTGACCATCAGAAGTTCAAGACACCTACTGGATAAGTGGACTCTGTTTTCTCAGAAAGGAGATTCCAAAGAATCCAGCCAAACAAATCACAATCAAATGGTGATGGTGGGAGGGACTGTCTGTCTTCCTTCCCTCATGCTCTGAGATGTGTCGTCATCTTAATTTCTTTAGGCTTTTGAATATATATCCTCATGGGTTCTATAATACTTTCTTTCACACGTAGTATGATTCACTGTTAAAATAATTGCCAAGGTCTATGACAAACCAGCGGCAGCTCGATAGTATTTGCTGAGCCTTGTCATCATGCTAAACACTGTCCTTAGACCATGAACGAAGACCAACAACATGTCTGTTAGAGGAAAGAAACAAAATTCTGACCTCAGCAATTGCAAAGAACTAAAAGCTACCTGCTACCAGCAAAGGCCTGATATCAGCAGAGGTTAACATTGGCAGTCTGCAGTATTTAACCACTAGTTATGATAGGGGGCCAGTGGGAAACCTAACAAGGAGGCTAGGCAAATTCTGACATTGAAAAGTGATCAGAATTTTATATAAATGGCAATGTATTTTCACGCTTGAAAGGTGACATGCTCTGCATTCTACAAAGGACAAATCCCCATGTTGACTGTTTGTGACCAAGAATGTGCTTAGTGCTTGTGGACACTGTTACATTCTTGCTTTTATCTTTTAGCAAAGCAATCAAGCAGGAGAATCCCCTCTGAAAATAAGAAAACCTTCTCCCATGAAATTAAGCACAATCTTTCTCAAGAGCCTTATCTGTTGACACATCTTAATATGTCCTGCAAGGGAACATTAGCATTTTCATGTCATTTTGAGGGGATCCATGCCAATGTCATACAGGGAACTGAACTGCTCAAAGAGATAAGAATGAAAACCCAGTGCAGATTGACTTCATCAACCTAGACCGGATTCTGAGACGTCTAAATACATTCCCAATGTATTTGAAATAAATAAATAAATAAAAAATCCTAGTGTAATACAACCCCCGGTGGACAAGAAGCATAACTACATTGAAACTCAGTTCAGAGTCCATGACATCTCTTCCAAGAAGATAGGTTATTATTATTATTATTATTATTATTATTTTCTATGTTCTTGGTTTACATTCCAAATGATTTTCTCTTTCTAGGTTCCCCCCTCCCCCTAAGTCCCATAAGCCCTCTTCCCTCCCCAATCAACCCCCTCCCACTCACTCCTCTGTCCTGGTGACTCTGTCCTGGTGATCCCCTACAATGCTGCATCAAGCCTTTCCAAGATCAGGGCCCTCTCCTTCCTTCTTCTTGGGAATGATTTGATGTGTGGGTTGTGTTTTGGGTATTCTGAGCTTCTGGGCTAATATCCATTTATCAGTGACTGCATTCCATGTATGTTCTTTTGTGACTGGGTTACCTCACTTAGGATGATATTTTCCAGTTCCAACCATTTGCCTAAGAATTTCATGAATTCATTGTTTTTAATTGGTGAGTAGTATTCCATTGTGTAAATATACCACATTTTCTGTATCCATTTCTCCACTGAGGGACATCTGGGTTCTTTCTAGCTTCTGGCTATTATAAATAAGGCTGCTATGAACATAGTGGAGCATGTGTCCTTATTGCATGCCGGGGAATCCTCTGGGTATATGCCCAGGAGTGATATAGCAGGGTCTTCCAGAAGTGTCATGCCCAGTTTCCTGAGGAACCGCCAGACTGATTGTGGTTCCAAAGTGGTTGTACCATCTTGCAACCCCACCAGCAGTGGAGGAGTGTTCCTCTTTCTCCACATCCTCGCCAATACCTGCTGTCTCCTGAGTTTTTAATCTTAGCCATTCTGACCCTTGAGGACATGAGAGCAGGGGGAAAGTTCCTGAACAGAACACCAATAGCTTATGCTCTAAGACAAATGGACAAATGGGACCTCATAAAATTACAAAGTTTCTGTCCCTCAAAAGGACAAAACGGCAACCAACAGATTGGGAAAAGATCTTCACCAACCCTACATCTGACAGAGGGCTAATATCCATTATATACAAAGAACTCAAGAAGTTAGACCCCAGAAAACCAAATAACCCAATTAAAAAAAATAATTTTCACCTGAAGAACTTCGGATGGCTGAGAAGCACCTTAAGACATGTTCAACATCATTGGTCATTAGGGAAATGCAAATCAAAACAACCCTAAGTAGATAGGTTCTGAAGGTATACTACCTACACCAGCTTCAGGGCCTAAAGGTCTGGCCTTCTCTTCATCATACAAATAACATAGAGGTCATCTGTGCTATTAGCTACCTCTGGTCCTGGTTGTGAGAGCTTGGGGGAGCCAATGGCTATAAGGGTCATTTAGACAACTAGCCACCTCCTGTACTGGGTGGAGGAGTTTGATATGGCCTGGTCCAACAGATAATACAGATCACCAAGCTAGACTTCGGTGATGACCAAGGAAAGGCTTTTAATAAGTACCCTAGGCTTCTGGCCATCCATGCAGTGGGTGAACTTACAAAGCCTGCTGAGCTCCTTGTGTCCAACCACTGATCTGCTTGTCTGAACCTCACTGATTTTCTCATGTTTCAACTGAAATCCAGACTTCATCCTTTCTGGGTTATAGTTATTGAGTGAATTAAGTAAGTAGTTAATTCATGCATAGGTTAGTTGAAGTTTTGCAAGTTCTTCGATAGTGAGGGACACATCTTAACGCTTGGATTTCTGTCGCATTTCTAGAGACTGGATTTCAGTTAGGCGTGGCATAGCTAGGAGTCAGGACAGGAGCTCTAGAGGTCAGGGCCTGGGGTTGAGGCTTCCAGAAGGTTATGGACAAGTCAAAGTGGTTTTTAGCAAACAAGCTGTGCTGAGAGAGTCTGAGGTCCAAGGAAACCTCTTTTCTGAAAAGTCCTCTCCAGAGGGGACATGCCAGGGATGCAAGATGGAATAGAATAGAATAGAATAGGATAGGATAGGATAGGATAGGATAGGATAGGATAGACTAAAGAAGTCGAGAGAAACAGAAGAAAAGGATGCCAAGGAGAAAAGAAGACAGAGGAGAAGGGAGAAGGAGAGACAAAGAGAAAGTGTGAAAGTTTCTAACAGAAAAAAATACACCCAAGGATCAAATGAGTAGAAAGACAGAAACACAGATGGGACATGGAGGTGCATGCCTTTAATTCCAGCACACAGAAGGCAGAGGCAGGTGGATCTCTGAGAGTTCAAGGTCAGCCTGGTGTACAAGGTCCTGGTCTCCAGGACAACCAGGGGTATTATACCGAAACACCCTGTCTTAATAAAACCATGAATGAAAGAAGTAAAGAAAGAAAGAGAGAGGGGGGAGGGAAGGAGGGAGGGAGGGAGGGAGGGAGGGAAGAAGGGAGGGAGGGAGGGAGGTGAGAAAAACAGAAACACAAACAAAACCATCACACGTGTTATAATGACATGTTCTGGTTTGGATGTGGGTTTGGCAAACCACGTGGTTCCATGCCCTAGAACCTTAGTCCTGGAGCCTTAAAAAGTGGGGAAGGGTGCAGAGTAATTAGAATATCAGTGGTGTGTCTCACAAGGAATAAGAACTCTCTCTGGGAGCCCAGTTAGCTCTTATAATGTTCACACCACTCTCTGACCTCCTGTTTGCTGTGTCGCACACACACACACACACACACACACAAAAGCAGTGCTGCCCTGGTGCCATCTGCTACAAGGTCCTTACAAAATCTCAACAGATTTTGACATCTTGCCCTTAAATCCCCCTCAAGATGTTTAATAAATAATCTGATTTTTACAATAAAGTAACTAGCATCTGGAATATGAGACAGGTTGAAAGCAACTCTTAGGTAGGGAAATAACGGCTTCCTGCCTTCCTGTTTTTCCTCCCTATTGTTATCTGTGTGCAATCTCAAGGAAGCTCAGATGTCGAGCATAGGCATGCTGCCTCGTCACCTTAAGTAGGCCACAGGAAGCTCACTGGGATATCAGCTCTATCACCCATGGTACAGAGTTGAGAGTTCGGATTCCTGTCCTGTTAGTACCAGAGCCAGATCATCTATTCTGTATTAAAGAAGAAAAAGAAATATAAAAGCCAAGTTTGTAGAGCCTGATATCAGTTTTGGTTGTATAGAGTCATGGGTGTCTTGTTTATGGAGCCTGGCATGTAATCCCCAGCACTTCATGAGAAGGAAAAGACAGGCAGGAGGATGGGGGCAGTTGTTGGTGTGAGCACAACACAACAGGATCTAGTTAAAAAGGACTGAACAGAAAACTCCAGCAAGTAATCCTTCTCCCCATATGTGCCTGATAGCTCCATCTACCGAACTCCTCTAGCTGCTTCACACAGAGCAGGGTGATGGAGCAGACCTGGAGGCCCTCCTTACCTTAATGAGAGACACACTTTAACTGCAGAGGAGTTCTATGTGTTTAATACATACAGCAATACGTCTTGGTTTTAATCAAAGAATGCTGTACCACCTGCGGCTATAACAGAACCCCAAATCCTGCAGCAGTGATTAAGGAGACCCAGATAAGCCATCCAACAGGTATACTAATGAGAACCAGTGTTTACTCACCACCTTCCTCTTTGAATTTATGACAAAAAGTTGGAGTGAAGTTTCTATGCAAGAGACAGCAGTGGGTGACTGATGAGATGGACTATTGTGTCCCAACCATAGATAGCCCCATGGCAAGACCATGGAACAGAAGTAGGCCTGGCACAATGGGTCTGGGTTTTTTTTACTTTTTTTTTTCAGAAATTTTTAGAATAACTGTATGCTGATGTAGGCAGAAAGAGCAACTGTCGTCAGAGGGTCCACTAGAAAATTCTAAAGAATGTATTATTCCTCAACTCTGACCCTCAAATCAGTGACTCAGCTACCCATAAAAGGGCCTATCATTTTCCCTGACATGTGTTGTTCTACATTAACGAACTAGTGACTTCTTGGGAATTCATCTTAGGAATTCATTAAAAAGAGTGCTAATTTGTCAGTTGAGTCCATGAGAGAGGGCATCTGTCATGAGTTAACTGAAAAATGAAACATGAAAAAATGCATAGTAGGAAAACAGCACAAGGAAAAGACTACATTTCTCTCCACTTTACAGCAATAATAGCAGGCAAACATTCGGTGTCCTTAAGTGTGGGTGAGGGAAAACAGGCAGCGTCAGTGTCAGACTGGTTTGGTGACGAGGCTCTGGTTTTGTTAGCCGTTCATGCTGGATGCCTTTGTATAGATGCGTGCTATCATCGCCAGCCATACACTCGTCCAGGATTCACTCCTCAGCAAACACCTGCACATAGATGTTCACATTCCTGTATCCCAGACATCTGGACAAAGTTTCTTGTCTTATACCATTTCGTCCCAGTGGATGCTTCCATGATCATTTTCCAACAAGTTTTAACAATTTGCTCTCATATGCCTCTCTTTCTCTCTTTCTCTGTGTGTGTGTGTGTGTGTGTTTTGCTCTCTTTCTGTCCCTCCCTCCCTCTCCATCCCTCCTTCTCCCTGTCTCTTTCCCTCTCTCTGTCTCTGTATCCCTACTCCCCTCTTTCCCCATCTTTCCCTTCCTCCCTCCTGCCCTCCCTGTTCTCATGTGTGTGTGTGTATATGCATGTACGTGTGTGTGTGTGTGTGTGTGTGTGTGTGCATGTGTTGATCTGAAAAAGGGATATTTAAGTGGAAGTAAGAGAGAAAATTGCTTTGTTTTGTTTTAAGTATACTATAGCCCAGGCTGGCCTAAAACTCAATACATACTTGAGGCCTACCTCAAATCCACAATGACCAGCCTGTCTCAGCTTGCCAAATGCTAGGATTACAGGCATAAGCCACCAGGCCCAACTTCTCTCTTGTTTAATGTTTTCTGCCTCAATATTAAGCAGTGGACAGTTAAAGAGTAAAAAATAGAAAGCATACATCTCATTTTTCAGATCCATCCAGGAGAGCCGTGAGTAGTACCCAGGTCTAGGTCACTGAAGGCCATTCCTGCCTGTGGAATCCCACTGCTTCCCTTATGATGTCCTCACTGCTAATCCTTCAGGGCTGTTGGCAGACACAAGTCACGTGCAGATCCCTCAACTCAAGTTGATCTGCAACAGGGATATTTAAAAGGACCCAAGGTCTCTTTATAGCCCAGTACTATACCACATCACTTTTCCAATAAGGAAACTTTTACCTCATGTGACGCACACCCAGATGTGGGCCTTTAGCTTCTTTGGGTCAGGCCCCAGTGTCTAAGCACCAGGTCTTTTTATTTATTTTGTAAGTATAAAGATGATAGTGTATCAGGGACTAATGAACTGGCATCAGATCCTGAGCACTCCTCACACAGGGAGGAGGAAGAGAAGGAAGGAAAGGGAAAAAGAGGGGGTGGAGGACGGAGAGAGAGGAGGGGGAGACACACAGACAGACAGAGACAGAAAGACACAAAGAGACACACAGAGACAAAGAAGCTGATGCATGTCTGCAACCCGAGCCCTAAGGCACAGACAGGCAAATCCCTGGGGATTGCCGGTCAGCTGACCCAGCTCAACAAGGCAACTCAACATTCAGTGTGAGAAACATAAGGCGCGGAATGATGGAGAAAGACACCAACGTCTGGTCTCCACTCATGTTCACAGAGATGCATGCACCTGGCTCGTGTGCCTGCATACACAATCACATACACACATACTCTGTACACATACAAGAAAACAGCATATCTTTAAGTGATAGTCACACATCCTGATAGACAGAGGTGCTAGTATAACATTGACTGCATTTTAAGCATATTATATGCAGTCAGTTTCCTAAAGGTTTTACATACACTGATTTATTTAACATGTGCTGCACAGGTCTCTTCCTGCAAGCCCTCCTTCTAGACTATGCACTAAGCAGAAGCTTCACTGTGCATGCCTGTGAGCATGTCTAACTTGCCTTCAAGTCTTCATTGTCTTCAAGTCTTCTTGGCATCAGTTTCCCACCTGATTTAAGACTCCTATACTTTATTCTGTGAAGCCCACCTCTGTAAGTTTCCCCTGTTTATAATGTGACTTTAAGACAAGACATTAGCCAGGACAGGCATCGAGGGGCTTCCCAGGAAATCCCTTGGGTAGCTGGGAGACAGTGGGAGGGTGTGGTGCTAGGTCTTCCTCTCTTGGGATGATGTAACTGCCTGACCTGCCCTAGTAAATACTGAAACATGTCTGTCTGCAGTAAGTGTGACATTGTGCCAAACATTACCATTTCCACAGGGATATCAGTTGAGCTAATTAGATTCACAGAAATTCTCATGGCAAGAATACAACATTGCACTTACTGAAATGGTGTTTTTAAAACATCTTCTTCAGAATAGTAAAGTTTCCAGAAACCCAAAGTATATCCATTGGCACCTGTGAAAAGGTCGGTTGAATAGATACATTGACTAGAAAAATAAAATCTCTGGGTGGCGGTCATGCCAAATAAGCAAGCCAGGGTGGGTTCAAAGTCAGCCTGGGTGGACTTTCATTCGTGTACTCCTATTTTCCAGCTCACTGAGGTGAAACATTTCACTTGAAACTGCAGATTATTTTCTTCACTGGTTACATGAGAATACTGGAGGAGCTCTGACCATACAAGGTGGTTGGAAAATAGTGCATTTTGCTATTTGACATGGGATGTGCCCCAAGATACATGCTCAGCAATGATGAGGAATATAAAAATGGCGGACAGTGATAGCCAGTGATGAGGATGCTGCCAGTTATGAACATCACAGTGCTGAGGAGGAGAAGGATAATAGAAGGAAAAGATGTGGAGATGACAATGATAGCTGTGATGGAGGCAGCGATGGTGGTGAGGATGACAGAGATGGAGATGACATCAATGGTGACAGTGGTGGTGAGGATGACAGAGACAGAGATGACAGTGGTGGTGACTGACAGTGATGGTGAAGATGATGGAGATGGAAGTGACAGTGATGATGATAGTGATGATAAGGATAACAGAGACAGAGATGACATCATTGGTGACAGTGGTGGTGAGCATGACAGAGACAGAGATGACAGTAGTGGTAAGCATGGTGGAGATGGACATGGCAGTCGTGGTGATGATGCAGGTGTGAGGATGTTCACAGTGATGATGATGATGGCATAGCTATGGTGGTCACCCCTCATACCAGGGCAAGGTGATTTTCAAACCCCAGGAAGAGAACTCAGACCCTAGTAATTACTGAATGAATCTTCAAAAGCAGGGGACGAAATGAAGAAAATACAAAAAGAGCCAAGTGAGTTTTAAAATCTAAAAGAAGAAAAAACAACAACAAAACCACAATCCTGCCAACATTTTAGAGTCTTATAGCTCCTGACATCAAGAGAACTTCCAAGAAATTTCGTTGCTGTGATTTTTCTTACCCGAACCATTATTGCAGATTATATAGAACATCGGTTTGTTTCACTTTGTGACCTTTACTCTACATAAGCCAGATATTTGTCCTGTCTTATAAACAGATTCCTGGGGGATTTTGCAGTGATATAAATTAATCACAGAAAATTACACATATTTACTGCCCTAGAAAAGCAAGTCAAAATTGAGTCAATTCCTGCACACACTCATCATCTAGCCTGAAAGAAAGTAGGAAAGCAGCAGGGAGGGGAGCATGGAATTGAAGCATTTATAATGACCCAGACTGCCATTTATTTTAAAAATATCAAAACTAGGATGTCGTGTATTTTCAAGGTGAGACATGAAAGTCAGGGAACATTCTATCTAGACATTTTTGAGGTAGAAATTCCAAATGTCATCCAACCACAGAAGACAATCCTCATGAGAACCTTGAAAAGAGAAGCTTTGCAACATGTTGAATTAAATGATTTTTTTTCTTCTTAAGCTTCCCACACAAAATCATGGGAAGATTTCAGAGGCCGTCTGTATAAATAAAATATGAATACCAAAGTTCAGTGTTTCATCTCTGCACATACTATTTCTCTTTTGTTTATGTCAAGAGCTGGAAATCAGTCTGGGTAGCTGTTCCCTGCACAGCGATGTGTCTGGTTTTCATTGTCTGTGAGAAAAAGAAGTTCAATCTGTGTTATTGAATTAAAATCAACTTCCCAGGCCCCTCCCTCTCTGATTTTTGTTATCTAGAGCAACACAACTTGGCTGTTCCTAACCCACATGCTTTTAACACTTCAACTACATTTCCAGTGTTAACCTTCCATTTGAAAACACATCGAATTATCTTAGTTCAAGTTTTTATTTAGCAACAGTGTAGAAAAACGTCCCAAAAGTGTCTTAGCATCCAGGATTATATTCTGTGAGATTTTTGTTTTGTTTTGCTGCTGTTATTGTTTTGTTTTGTGTGTGTGTGTGTTCATTTGCTCGTTTGTGTTTGTTTGTTTGGTTGGTTGGTTGGTTGGTTTTGAGACAGGATTTCTCTAAACCCTATCTAGGGTTCCCTTGCTCTGTAGACCAGGCTGACCTCAAACTCCAGAAGATCCACCTGCCTCTGCCTCCCAAGTGCTAGGACTAAAGGTGTGTACCACCATATCCAGCTCATCCATATCTATAGAAAGAGAAGTATAACACTTGAAAAAAAAGATAATGTTCATAGTTCAGTTCTGAAAAAAATGAATGATACAAAAACTCCTAAAATGTTGTTTTCCTGAGGAGTTCATTTGTTCAACACACAAGACCCATCTCTCCCATTCATTTCTTCATTCAGAACCAGCTGCAAAGTAGACTTAAGTGGAGATCAACTTTTCCCCCTTCTCTGTATAGAGAGCAGAGGTCAGACAGCCATTGATGGCAAACAGATAAGGCATCAAAATAATGGGACAGCGCCTGTCTTAGGAATCGACCCGGTCATCCATCATCCCGTTCCCGTTTGGTCATCCCTGCCAGCCTCCAGAGATACCTGTCTTAGGTGGGAGTGGCCCTGGGAAGTTGCCCGTCATTGGCTAACTGCCCAGCAAGTTAATTGTTATTGATGCCTTTAGCTTGTGGGGCTCCTTCTGGAGTCCCGGCTGGAATGGCTGTGACAAGGATGCTCTTTCTGTTAAGGCACTAGAGTGTGCTGTTTGGGCTGTTTTGCCCTGGGGGTTTAGGTAGCCATCTCTCAATCTTCCATAGCCAAACGACGGTAATGTACCTGAATAGGTTTGGCTGCCAGGTCATCTATCCGCTTCTTAATTAGGGCTGTGAGACGTTTAAAAGCCCATGGTCCAAAAGAAAATAACAATAACAGACCTACAAAGGGTCCTAGAACACTGGGTAAAAGTGTAGTGAGCCATGGAGAGGTGGAAAACCAATTTTCATACCAACTTTCTTTCTGTTCTCTTTCTCTCTTACGTTTTTTTTAAGGTTTTTTTGAGACAGGGTTTCTCTGTATAGCCCTAGCAGTCCTGGAACTCACTCTGTAGACCAGGCTGGCCTCAAACTCAGAAATCCACCTGCCTCTGCCTCCCAAGTGCTGGGATTAAAGGTGTGCGCCACCACCACTGGCCCTCAACTTTCTTACTGATTAATTGTCTACGGAAATTGTTGCCTAGGTGCACTAAGGACCCTATTAACCGTCTGTGCTCACCAGCCTCCTTCACCAGACCCGCACAAACACTCAAAGCTTCTGCCGGCTTCCCAGGGGAACTCTACGGAGGGAGATGGGGGAGGTGCTTCAGGCCTTTAACTTGTTCCACTTGATTAGCATATCTGATGTTGCTCAGCAATTAGACAAGGAACTTCTCTCTAAGAAAGAACAGGTGGGGAACAGGGCTGGAGCTGAGATGTAGCTACTTCAACACAGCAGCAGGAAGGAGTTTCCTTCCAACAACACACGGTCCACCTCTCATTAGGTAAAACTGAAAGTCATTAAGATATTGACTACGAAGCTGGGCATCGGGACTCAGGGGGTGATAACAGGAAGATTGTTTTGAGATCAAGGCCAGTCTCTAGTTTATAAACAAACCCTATGTCCCCCCAAAAATTATGTTCAAGTTACATCCTTGGGCACCCCAGCTCGTTGAAAGGGCGACTACCCAGGATCAACTCCCAGCCCCTAGTACACGGGTGACTGCTCCATCGGGTCTTTACCTCCTCCTCCAAGGTGGACCCTCCTCCAGTCTAGGTGGATGAAAAAAAGGAGTTCCAGAGAGCGAATGTAGGACCATGAAGGAGGAGGAAGAGGGCAAGGAAGACAAGGAACGGAACAAGAGAAAGCGGAAGAAGAAAGGGAAGAGGAAAAAGTGTTACAGAACCGCCCCCTTATGAATAAAGATTTCAGGGGACCAATCACTGGGTGAGGAGTAGGTGAGACCTCCGGGTCAGTGAGAGGAAGAGGAGAGGCAGCAGCCAGATATTTGCTTTTGGACCGGACTGGGAGAGCTTGGAGGACGATTTGTAGCTAACAAGACGCCCCCGGATTAGATGGTGGATCCACCAGGATTTGCCACCAGAGGAGTTATATTTAGTATAGCTTACAAAATTAGGATGCTAGCTGCTACACCCAGGGATTGAGATATCTATTGATTCTGAACTTAGTTTGTGTGGTGTTTTCCTTCACCCAGTGGCTCAACTGGCTTCCAGGGAGAAAGATATGGCACCAAAGCGTGGGTTTGCAAGAAGTGCACCCCCAAAAGGCCATGGGAATTTGGAAGCATGGGACTGGCATGGTAGCCACCGGCCAGTGGGAACTTAGCAAGCTGGGTGGAGAGATTTCGGAGCTCCGGGTCAGAGCATCTGTCGAGATGAGAACAAGGCCCACTGGTGCCTTGCAGGAGATAACATGGATTGTTTTTAATATTTCATACTACAGAAAGGGGAGGAGGAAGACAAGGAAAGGAATAAGAGACAGAGGAAAAAGGAGAGGATGGAGGAGGAGGAAGAGGAGGAGAGATAGATTTTTCCCACAGGGCAAAATCCATTCAAAACCTAGGAATGTTTCCAACCGTCAAAACAGTGGACTATAAAAATGTCTGTCTAATCATGGGACATCTATATCGCAAAACACAGGAAACATCACAGAAAAAAAAAAAGACTGTAAGAACCAGAGGTCAGAAAGAATGGGGCAAAACTGCCTTGTGGACATGTCAGGATGCCATGAACTTACAGCACCTGTGGCTGCCGCACAAGACCTAGCCAAGATTACACAGTGGGTCCTGGATGAGGACAGTGGGGTGTAGTCCTCACCTACCCCTACTCCCCCTGAGAGGATATTTACCCCTAATGACTGCTGAGGAGAGAGAGTCAGATCTTTTTAAGGATGTAACTCCTGGTGGGTGAGCCAGGCTCTAGTGAGTGGCCACATACTGTGTGCAGATGGACTTCACTAACGAGACTCGGTGAGTAACAACAAAAGACAGACAGAGAAAGAAAGAAAGAAAGAAAGAAAGAAAGAAAGAAAGAAAGAAAGAAAGAAAGAAAGAAAGAAAGAAAGAAAGAAAGAAAGAAAGAAAGAAAGAAAGAAAGAAAGAAAGAAGGAAGGAAGGAAGGAAGGAAGGAAGGAAGGAAGGAAAGAAGGAAGGAAGGAAAGAAGGAAGGAAGGAAAGAAGGAAGGAAGGAAAGAAAGAAATGAAGAAGGCAGAGAGAGCTATGAAGAATTGAATGGCATGAATGAGGAGTTAATAAAATAAGAATACATTGTGTACTTAACATGAAACTTTAAATAATAAGTAAATATGCACGTGCAAGACTTCAGAACTGCACAGACTGGTAAGTGCAGTGTACCATTTATTCTTCATGACTTAGACAGGAGGATTACTGGTGCTGTCTGCGTGTGTGTTGCATGTGTGGAGCATAAACAGACATATGATTAGCTCTTAGGTCTACTGGCCAGGAATAGCCACGTGTGGATCTGATATAGAAACTCTGAAGGATATTCCACAACAGAAGCTCAAGGCCATAGCTCGAGATGACTAAGTTGTCATACTTCTTGTGTAAATCCCATATTTAGAAATAGAGGAGTGCAGAGTGCAGTTTTATTGACAGCTGAGAGGGAAGACTATGTAGTTGATGGTGGAGTTTATCAAACATTGTAGATAAGTAAACCTGCATGGCTAGTCATGGTCAATGGAACTCTGGTGAAAAATGACTGAGACTAAGAGACACTTTTGCTGAGACAGAAGAACCACAGGGTGGAAGTATTGAACACAGCTGGGTCACTAGATGCATCATGTAGCTCCTGGACCATTACACAGACTCAAGACTGAAGCAGAACAAATTACTATACATTTTGTGATTCTATTTCTTTGAGACAGCGTCTCATGCAGGTCAAACTGACCTTAAATTTGAAGACAAAAATGAGCTTGAACTTTGGATCCTCCTGCCTCAACCTCCAGGTGCTGGGATACCAGGTTTACATAGATAGCTATGCCCTGCTTGTGCAGAGCTGGGGAATGAATGCAGGGCTTCACGTGTACCAGGCAAGTACTGTACCGCAGAGCTACATTCCCACCTACAAATAACAGAAGCTCTTAGCAACAGTAATGGAGGCTGTTTCTTTACTAGAACTATCTAACATTTCCCTTTATATAGAAACCATGAACAGCAAAACCTTAAATTTCCTTAGAGTTCAGCCTGGGCCTATTTTTCTTCTAACTCTAGGGGTTCCACCATCTAGGGAGGGGGGTTATATGTATTTGAATAGTTTTAAAGATCAGCTAACTCTTGCTATTATTAGCTTAAAGATTGTCCAGAGAGCACTGGGCCACTCCAATCGTCTGGACATAATTAGTGGGTTCTTTTCATTCTTAAAAGTGTCCCAATCTGGATGACTCAGATATAAGCCTGCCTTATCATGGGGCCAGTCGTGTCCATGTCTCTAAGTCCAATCTTAAATCTCTCTTTTTTTTTTTTTTAGAAAGTTTTAGCATGGAAAACCTAGCCATCCACTGAGCACCTCCATTTGTCTGTCACCACAAATTTGGGCACTCCCTGAACTGGTTAGTTGCTTCTCATGTTTCCCAATCTGTTTCTTTTCAATAAGGCCACATAACAAGCACTGAGTTGCTTAAGTTAGAACCAAGCACCAAGCATCTCTGGAAACCACCTCCCTCACCACTAACACCAGCTCCTCAAGCTTGTGATGGGTCATTAAGACCCGTCAACTCTACTTCTTAATACATCACAAACCCACCTCTTACCTTTACTACCACAGCCTTACCCAAGTCACCCCTCTTTTGGATCCCTACTATAGACTCCTAGCTAGTGTCTGTTCTTTCTTCTACCTGCAAACACAGTAGCCAAAGTGATCTTTACAGTATAAACTAGGCCATGCTCCTTTCCAGTTAAAGAATATTGAGCTACAATCAAAATCCCAAATCTTTAGGTCTTCTGTGAAAAAAGATCACTTTGTCCTTCTCTCCCAGGGTCTACTTCCCATCCCCCACATCTCTCTGCACCAGGCATTCTTTTTTGGTGAGTCCTTCAAAATGGCGTCCTTTCCTACTGGAAAGCTTTTTCATCTGCTGGCCCATCCAACTGAGAGTCCATTAGATGTTCACACAGTCTGCATTCTCCTCATCTCTTTAAGAATACTGCTGGACTCTACATGGATGGCTAGGCTACATTTCCCAGACTCCCTTGCAGTTAGGAATGCAATTCTAGGCCACTTTATTTAATCTGTATATAGCATCTCTGGGTCTGATAATGAAAGTGTACTCAAATGCACCTCTGGGTGCTTCCCCCTTCCCAGTGGTTGTACTGAAGAAGACTCACAATGCAGCCTAGATGGGTACCCCAAGATGATGGCATACCTTCCACAAGACTGGAGAAAAGCCACCTCATTTTCTGTCTTTCTGCTCAGACAGAACTGTTTAATGCGCATTAAATACACTTTTATTCATGCCACTAAGTGTTAGGGTCCTATAACAGTTGCTGATATACCTTATACCTTATACCTTTTGTACCTTATATTTTATACCTTATACCTTATACCTTTTATACCTTATACTTCATACCTTATACCTTTTATATCTTACACCTTATACCTTATACCTTTTATACCTTATACCTTATACCTTTTATACCTTATACCTTATACCTTACACCTTACACCTTACACCTTACACCTTACACCTTACACCTTACACCTTACACCTTAACACCTTAACACCTTACACCTTACACCTTACACCTTACACCTTACACTTTACACTTTACACCTTACACCTTACACCTTACACCTTACACCTTACACTTTACACCTTACACCTTACACCTTACACCTTACACCTTACACCTTACACCTTACACCTTATACCTTATACCTTATGCCTTATACCTTATACCTTATACCTTGCCAGGAGCCATTCTCACAGAGAGTTCGAAACCCCCTCCTCTCAGCCATTTCTAGCCTGCTTTCTCTAGGCTGCTTTTAGAAGGAAATGTACTAGTTTAAAGATTAGCCAAGTAAACTAGATGGTCAGTACATACAGAGCTCACCCGAATGGGCTCGAACAAACTAAGCTCACCAGTGGTTAGGTTACCATAGCAACTCCTTTCCACCTTACCTCCTCATGATTGAAATATGATGCCAAGTTCCTACTGCACCTGCCAAATCTTCCCGGAGATTCTGAGAGACAATTCTGTTCCTGAGATGTGATGCTAGCCCCCTGAGATTGTTCCCCAGATCAGAATACAGACTTGCTGTCCGTTTCTTGTGTCTCTTGTCTCTTGCCTTTCCCTAGGTGGTTCCAGGGACCCTGTTGACTGTCCTGTTGGTCAGGACAATACCTTATGCCTTATGCCTTATGCCTTATGCCTTATGCCGTATGCCTTGTGCCTTATGCCTTATGCCTTATGTCTTATGCCTTATACCTTATACCTTATGCCTTATGCCTTATACCTTATACCTTATGCCTTATGCCTTATACCTTATACCTTATACCTTATACCTTATACCTTATACCTTATACCTTATACCTTATACCTTATACCTGGAGCATTGCAGTTAGCCACACCACAACCACCAGCAGCACTGCACACACACACACACATACATACATACATACATACACACACACACACACACACACACACACACACACACACACACACAGTCCTCACATGTCTCTTACATACAGTATTTGAAGTCTAGGTTTGTATGCATTAAGAGGCCATCCCTGACTCCTTTCATCCAATCTCATCTAGGATGCTCTGTACTTCTCCATATGTTCTTCCATGTTAGTCATCACAACTTAGACAATAACTGTGTATATTTACATAAAGGCTATGTCCACAACTGACCCACTAAAATCCGTTGACTCGGCACTACAGTGATTGATGGCTCAGCACTTGAGAGTGCTTATCACTCTTGAGAGAAGCAGATTTGCATCACAGAATCTTCAACTACCTGTAAGTCTAGTCTCAGGGAATCCGAAGGCCTTCCCAAGTTTGCAAGCCACTCGGGTATACAAAACCACATGCAGACACACATATATACCTAATTAACTATAAAAGTAAAATCTCTGTTTAACACTCCATGGAAACAGAGTCTTTCATTCAACATGGCAATGCCCTCAAAGCCAAAATGCTGCTTGGCATGCAGCTGTCAATGAATTTTTTTTCAATGCCCAGCTAGCTCAGTAGGTAGAGTATGAGACTCTTAATCTCAGGGCTGTGGGTTCAAGCCCCATAATGGGTGCCATCTTTGTTTAAACTCCCAAAACTTGAGTACACCTAGTTACTTAACAAAAAACAAATAAATAAATAAAACTCTCTCAGGCTAATAATCTTAAATTTCTAGTAGACTTGTGCCCAACCCCACATTGGGTACCATCTGTTGCATGAAATATTAAAAATGAACCCGCCAACACTCCAGGGGCCAGGCCACACTCTCGTGCTCCTGCCGCCACCGCCAACTCTCTGGAGCTGGCCCCCACAACTTCTGGCTCACTTGTCCCAAGAGCTGCTAGTTCTTCCTTAGCCATAAACGCATGGAGTTTGCGATCCCACATTCCAGTAACTAAATGGAACCACCAACTTCGCGGTTATATAACACAATACCCAGTAATCCAGTAGAATCAAGACTCTTAAAGCTTAATTAACCAATCAGATTAAAATTAAAATAAAATCACAGTTTACAAGATGCCAATATAGTAATTTCATGATAAAAGCTTTGTCCCAATATTTCTAACCTTGTGAAATCATAGCTACTTGTGGCTGTTAAAACTATGTGGAATCAGGATCTTCTTCCTGTCCATCTGCCTCCATTTTGGCTTCTCCTCTGTCCTGACACACACTCTGTCTCTGTAACTCTTAGCTCTACCTCCCTTTTTTCTGTCCAATCACAGGCCTCCCACTGCCCTAATGTGATTGGACAGGGAAAATCCTGCAACAGAAGTTAAGTAAAAAAGAAGCCATTGTACAAGGACTTATTTTTTTTTTACCATGAAACTACAATATTAGACCAAAAATGTCATAAAGAAAATGCACACCATGGGATTTTTTTTTAAACCTTTATTCATTCAGAATGCAATTCTGGGCCAATCTGCAATCAATACAAAACCCCAAACTCTGAAGTGGCATTAACAGGCTAACTAAGATAATTCCATTCTTCAAAGTACACACAAGAACTAGGTTTTCATTCTGTTCGGAGCCCCTTTGAAAAGCACAAACATTCTCTTCCCATCAGAAGTGCATTATCAGATCATGCTTATACAGTGAATCAGCACAAGAGACTGAGGACAACTTATATGGAACTATGTGATTCTCGCAGTACAGTGGTCACAGATCCAAGCTACGTCGGTTGACTTGCTCGTGGCATCTGTCATGTGACATTGTCACCAATTACATTAAAAGAGCTTTGCTAGATTTTAAAGCGAATGTTAATGTAAGAATGAAGTAGATCCAGACATTATATTTCTGTCTGAGTGTATTTAAGTGATTACCAACTACTACTTAAATGATCAAAAATAAATCAATATTAAATATTAACTGCACACAACCTAAAATAAAAGAGCCACATTGCATCTTACAACAGTCTATAGAGAGATTAAAGCAATTAGTTAGAAGCCTTTCTTAAAAATTCAAAGTCTCTGACATCATTTTCCACCACTCCATCAATTCTTCCTTCTCCTCCTCCTTCCTTTCAGAGAAAGACTCCAGCTCAAAGTCCACCTGAAGAAGAAAACCAGAACACATTGCTATCAAGTCTCTTATACAATTAAAAAAGGTGGTTGTAGCTTGTACAGTAGAATAGGTTCAATCTAGCCACCTGAATTAAAGGAGCTTTTTTTTTAATCTGTGACAAATGAAATATAGTTTTGTAGGTACAAAATTCAGAAGACAGTTCTTCTTGGAAAGGGCTTAAACCAAATAACTTCAAAACAGCTTTTGTTTTGTAAAATCCATGCCTGCCCCCGCCCCACTGCGGACAGTCCTTTTTCTCATGAGCTGTACCTATCAGCCATGAGTTTTGTCCTGATGGGGGGGGGGGGGTTGGACTAATAGAATACAGCTCAATGTATTGGTGACTCATCTACAAAGTACTGTTTTGCAGACCATGAATTTATTAAAGACACCCTCAAAATTTCATATGGAAGCTCCTGCCCTGGTGAGTTCAAGCCTGGAGGCGTCTCCATCTAGTTTATGGAGACTCTACACAGACCTACATAAAAGGCTGTTCCAGCCACAACCCTGACCCTGTCCTCCTCAGTCTCCCATATCAGTTGGAACTAGATGTCCCTTTATATGCTTACTTTAATATCTGCTTATTTGCATATACTCACTACATCTGCAGACGTTTTGAAATATTAAGGGAGGGAAGAGTTGAACCTGTCCCTGGCTGTGCCTGGAGCTACCTTGTTTCCAGGGTTCCCTGACTAAATCTGCTTCCTCCCTTTCACAGTACACAGCCTCATGCACATGTACAATGTAATACACAGTTAAATTGAATAAACCATTTTTGAAACTCAAGATCTTTTGTTTGCAAAACCAAAATGTTTGGAGATGGAGGACTGCTCAGTGGCGAGAACCGTTGCTCAGCAAGTCTGGGGCATAGTCACATGTGTGCACCACAAGCACACACACACATGCACACACAATAGCTATTTGTACTTTGAGTTCCTGGTACATAAACAAAATTACAGTGATGTTTCCTTAAGCAAGTCTTTTCCTCAGGAATTCTTCAGACTACCTTACAGTCTGAGGTGATGGCTGTAGTCTCCTATCACTCTCTACCATATCCTCTGGAGCAGGGTCTAGAGTTAGCTGATATATTAATCTAGCTGGCGCCTTGCCGAGAATCCCACAACTCTGCCTTCTAGAGCTGGATTCCAGGTGGGCTGCCATGCCTACTGGGCATGGACCTCAGGTGGCTGCCACATCCGAGGGAGATTCTCTTGGGTGTGAGGCTAGAACCCTGGTTGCCCCTCACACTTGGGGAACAAGTGCTTCCCTGTTGAGTCATGGTCCCAACAGTCATTGTGCATTCCTAACAAATGGTTAGTTAAATGCCTAAAATTGTCTTCTGGCATTTTTCTAATATATATTGAGTAAGGCGCTATATTTTAGAGGGGTGCAAGAGAGGGGAAGTTAACTAGAAAAGAATCCCATTTATATTGAAATCAAAGTTAGAAATAAAAAAATTAACATTTTAAGTCTAATTTTGTATTCCTGTGAATCTCTTCAAAGGCAGAGACCATAAAGTCACCTAACTTTATTAGACCTCAGTTTTCTCATCTGCTAAGTGGAGAGAATCATGCTACCTACCTTGTAAGGCTATAGTGAAGGTTAACTATAAATTTCTCTGGTAAGGTGTCAAGTACTGAGTAATTATTCCCAGCTCCTTTTATGAATACTTACCCCAACAGCAGGACTGAAAGGAACGGCCACTTTCTTTGTGATCGCCAGGTAGCCAGGAGCGGAAGCCGTGAGTTTATAGTTTCCAGGAGTGAGCAGTCGCCAGTAGTCCCCATCCTTAGCTGTAGGAAACAGAACCTCAAAGCTAGGCACGTGTGGGAAAGGCCAGTTACACCATCTAAAGACTGACTTCCAGTGAGTCCTTACTCTGAAGGCATTCTAGGAGAAAGAGTGCAAATGTCTCCCTCCACAAGCCAAGTCACAGGCAGCCATGCCAATATTTAATAAACCCTATAATATATGAGTCTCTCAGTCCCATAAAATCCCCAAGTGGCAAGGATCCCCTGGGTACTGCATTTTTGTTCTTGCCAGGTAAAGAACAGGTCCCAAGAATCTTCTAGATCAATGTTTCACCAAGCATAGCCCCCAAGAGAGCCTCATTAGAATCCCTTGGGTCCTTCTCAGTAATTTCAACTTCTGAAGACTTACACGGCATTGGTCTGCAGTGCCGTTCGTTAACTGAGTCTGGAATTCTTAAGCTGAGCTGTGGTTTAGTTTCTTTTCAGCCCCCTAGGTTTCTCCTAAACATAAGTCGGGTCCCCTGGTCCCCTACACTGAGCTCACACATGGGTCTTATATTTTCCAACTCTGTACTCTGCTATACAACCAATATGGCTGTCAAGAAGCTGGGGCGAACACCGGCCCTGGTGACCAGTTTTCAGTCCCTAAACACCTTCCTGGTTCATGTTGATCATGGTCGCTTTCCTGTCTGCCTCTCTGGTCCACCGGTCTCCCGTTGTCTACGTCAGTTCTTCCCATACTCGGCTGCGTGTCAAATAGAAAAGTTGGCAAAATGCAAACTCTGCCAGGCTAGCTCAGAAGTGAGGCCTGGGTTCTGCATGCCTAACCCCCTCCAGGTGCCGCCGAGGCCTCTAAGGCTTCCGGCCAGCACTGACAAACAAAGCTCCTGGTGGCCAGTTCACGCTCTCCATTTTGCCTGTGCGTCTAACACACCCCCTCACCTGTGCCTTACAGCAAAATGTCCTGAACATGTTAATAGTTTCCACCTCTAAAGGCTGCCCCCCTAGTCTTGCCTGGGCTCACACCAACCCCTCGGTTGATAGAGATTCAGTCAAGAGTCTCTATGCTGCCAAATCCAATCATTCACTCACAAGGGGGCTGTCCTGGTACTCACTCTGTAGACCACCTGCCTCTGCCTCCCAGTTGCTGGGATTAAAGCCTGTGCCACCACTGCTCGGCCGGTCACAAGGGCAATTTTCCGGGACCCCTTTATCCACCGTCTCCCTCTCCTGAAGCATCGCTGGGCTTGCAGGGCAGCACGCTTGGCTTTATTCCTATGCTAGTGTTCATTTATAGTCTTAGGGCCGTCCGCTCACCAAAAAAAAAAAACAAAAAAAAAACAAAAAAAACGAAACAAAACAAACAAACAAACAAAAACACAGACAGCATTCTTACAATGCAAACTGTAGGGTAAAAGGTTCACGCCCCCTTCCAGGGTTTGCTCCGCCCACCAAAACCCGGACTTTAAATCTCACCAATCCCCACCCTAAAAAGCTCCTTTTCGAACACTCCTCCACTGCTGGTGGGGTTGCAAATTGGTACAACCACTCTGGAAAGCAGTCTGGCGGTTCCTCCGAAAACTGGGCACCTCACTTCCAGAAGATCCTGCTATACCACTCCTGGGCATATACCCAGAGGATTCCCCACCATGTAATAAGGATACATGTTCTACTATGTTCATAGCAGCCCTATTTATAATTGCCAGATGCTGGAAAGAACCCAGGTATCCCTCAACAGGAGAGTGGATGCAAAAAATGTGGTATATCTACACAATGGAGTACTATTCAGCCATTAGAAACAATGAATTCATGAAATTCTTAGGCAAATGGATGGAGCTAGAGAACATCATACTAAGTGAGGTAACCCAGTCTCAAAAGGTGAATCATGGTGTGCACTCACTAATAAGTGGATATTAACCTAGAAAACTGGAATACCCAAAACATAATCCACACATCAAATGAGGTACAAGAAGAAAGGAAGAGTGGCCCCTTGTTCTGGAAAGACTCAGTGAAGCAGTATTCAGCAAAACCAGAACGGGGAAGTGGGAAGGGGTGGGTGGGAGGACAGAGGGAGAGAAGGGGGCTTACGGGACTTTCGGGGAGTGGGGGGGGGGGCTAGGAAAGGGGAAATCATTTGAAATGTAAATAAAAAATATATCAAATAAAAAAAATAAAAATAAAAAAAAAAGCTCCTCTTTCCCCTCCCCGAAAAAATCCTCCTCCGGTCATCCCCAGAACCATATATAATTTGTCTCCTGCTCCATTCCCTGCTGCTTCTCGCTCAAGCAGAGGCAGCCACCCTCTGTGTCTTTCCCAATAAATGCCTTGTGCGAGGCTCGCTGTGCAGGGCGGCTCTAGTATTCCTTGCCTCCTGACTCCGCGACACCTTTCCCTTCAGAGCGGTAACATACAAGTCTCCGTTTTATTCCTTTCTAGGATTAGATTTCTCCCATGTTTTTTTGCCTCATGGGATACAGAGAAAAATAGCATTTCCAGAGTCAGCGGAACAATATCCTGTGACCAGGGGGCATTAGGCTTGCGTCCTCCCCTTGCTAGGGGTAAAGAGGGTAGGATGTTGGCATGGGTTCTAGAGTGCTGGCTGGAAAAGCATCCCGAAACTTGGCGGGATAGTGAAGAATATTGCTGAATACGTGTATAAATGAGTTTAAGAGGACAATAAGGCTTTAGAAAGTAAGTGAAATGTTAAATAATTCTAAAGACTAAGAAGAGTGTTCTTGTTACTGTTTTTGTTATCTGGCTGCAGGGATTCCAGTGGGTGGTGGTTAAAGGAAAATGAGCTTAATAGAAATGCATAAGGAGACCCAGACACAGGCTAGAGTTTAACCTTAGCTGCTCCCAGCAGCAGGGCAGCTTACAACCGCGCTCTGGGTAAAGGGTGCCACCTGCTGGCTGGAAACATCCTAGACTTCACTGTTGTCTCAGAACCATGTGGAATTGGGGGCAGAGTCGGAGTAAAGGCAGATGAAGCAATTACTGCTATACGCAGAATTACTATAAAAATAATAATTATGATAAATTGGTGGTTATGTTAATTTTCATAATACTTGCCTCCAGATCAAGGCAAAAAAAAAAAATCCCTAAAAGAAAATAATACCCACCCGAGGTGACGTCATGGTCTATCCCGTCCACGGAGATGGTTGCATTGGCAATCGGGTTACCTTGAAGGTCACGGACAAATCCTTTAACACCTCGGTGTATCTGTAAAGGTCAAAGACAGCCAGAAAAAATTACAATAGAAACGGATTTAAAAATGCACTTCATGTCAAGTATAACCTGTTTTCTAGCAATGCATGGTAGAGCCTCATTATCTAAGAAACAGAACAGGCACAAACCACCACTGAATGTTTGTGTTTATTCTTTTCTGGGCTTTTTGTCAAAGAAATGAGAAGTCGCCTTCTGAGAATGAATGTCATGTTCTATGCAAAACACGGATTTTGAAGGACATTCTGAATAACAAAAAAGAAAAGAATAAAAGTCTGTTGTGTTTGTGAAGTTTTAGCCTCCCCTCTCTTCCTCTCCCTTCTCCTCTCCTCCCCTCCCCCTCTCTCTTTCAAATAAGGTCATCTATACACACGTTTTTTTAGCTCTGAGTTGACCAGTATGCCACAGCCTATAAACACTCGCTGAGCTGGATAAAAAGATCTGAGCTGGGCCTACGTTAGCATCAAGCTCATTAACAACACGGTCTGAACTGAATACAAGGGCGTGACAGATCAGGAAACTCCAAGACTGAAAATTGGATACCAATTAAGGAAGGAAAGGGAAAGGTCGCTCGTGAGAATAATCTCTCTGAATTAAGTCAGCAATTAATTACTGTGATCGGAGCTACAAAACGGCTTTTATAATCTTTATAAGATGACTTATAAAGCTTGTATACAGGTACATTCCTACAGACGCATGTGAGCAAAAACAGAGCCCTGTGGAGGACAGAGGTCTACATCAAATGTCTTCCTCCCCTAGTGTGTTCCATTTTATATTTTGAGACAGAATTTCTCACTGAACCCGGCGCTCCCGGTTGGCTGCAGTGATTAGTCAGTGAGCTCTGAGGACCTCCATGGCTGTGCCAGTAATGCTGCGTTTGACACAGGTGCTAAAGAACCAAACTCCGGGCATGATGCTTCCCTGACATTTTACCAACTGCCGTCTCCCCAGACCAATTCAAATCTGAGACCTTCAGGGTATCAGATGTAAGTCCTTAATTATTTGATATCTTCGTATCTGAAACTCTAGGCTCGGTCTCCAGCAGCAGCGCATAAAGTGGGCATAGTGGTACACACCTGTGTTCTCAGTGGTACACACCTGTGTTCTCAGTGGTACACACCTGTGGTCCCAGATGGGAAGAGACGGAGTCAGATGGAGATGTCTGATAAGAATCAAAGGGAATTCAGAAAAGGCCAGCCTGGCATACAGGAGACCTTGTCTCAAGTAAAGAAAGTGAGATTCCTTTTGCTCCTGAGAAATTGAAATATTTTCCTGCAGAACATAGAATAAATCCCAGGCACCCTTTTACTTTTGAAGTGTAAGCTTGCCAGTCATGCATATTTTTTCAGTGAAATGCCCAGGTTCTCAGTAATAAGTTTTGCATTTCTTTTTCTCTGGAGTTCTAAATAAAAGTATGTATTGAGTTTTTTTTTTTTTTTTCCTCTAAGAGCAATTTCTAGGCTGTACATGTCAGAAATAGTGAGTGGCCATTTTGACGGCAACTAGTTTAGGGAGAGGAGAATAAGTTTTTGTTTAGGGCCTTCTTCTGAACCAGCGAAGCAAAATTGAAATGCTGAAGACCGGTCAGTGGGAGGCAGGAATGAGAGAGGCGGGGTTTCGAGATGGACAGGTGAGCCAGCCATTCCTGATCAGACAGACTGTAGACAGGGGAATGTATGCAGGGATCACAGGAAACCACGTGTCACAAATCTGAAGTTTTCTTACTGGGTTGAGGGATTTTTGTTAAGAGCTGATAAACAAAATTCAAGATGCACCGAGCTTGCAAGAGAGAGATTGTTCACTGAGGGCTACTTGCTCGTCATGAGATACTGTTGTCTCGACAGCACACATTTTTGTGAAGCTTCAAACAAACATGAAACTTTTAAATTGACTTATCCTTGGAAAATCATGGATATCTTCATAGATAAGGCAATCACAACAGGAATGTGATTAGTCTATAAATATGGTGAGTTAAAGTCCGTGACTTTTTCTGCTTGTACCGCTTAGGACTTAGAACATGCAGTGAAATAAATATTTAAATAATAAATGCATTTCACCTTTTAGATTTAGTGTGTGTGTGTGTGTGTGTGTGTGTGTGTGTGTAAAGTTCTGCAGTTGTGAGCTAGCGGGTGGATAAAGGGAACTTGGGTCCTCTCTAAGAGCAGCAAGCACTCTTAACTGCTGAAACCTCTCGCCAACCACCAAAGCTGAAGACGATATTTAATTAAATTCTCGTTTTTTTCTCTAGACAGAGTCTCACTATGTACCCTGTCTGGCCTGGAAAACTCTATGTAAACCAGGTCTGCACTGATATCCTCCTGCCTTCAAACATTTTCTTCTTATACATTAATTATGAGTAAATTTCTAGTATGTCAATGTTTTTACTTTTCTTTAAAATGTATGATTCTTTTTCCAATGTAGAAACTTTTCTGTTTGAAAACTTCTGCTGCGGCAATAAATACCAGAAGACATGTTCCTAGCAGTCATAACTGAATAGACCCTCTGTCACTTTATGGCTTTTGCGAAGAAAGTCCCAGAAGCTCTGACTTCACTGTGCCCTGGAGAGCTGTTTTCCTGCTCTTGACCCACCCACGCTAATCTCTCTCCAGATTTCAGGACATTTCCATTCCCCAGCATACAAAGGCAAATGCTCTGGGACTTCTAAAGTCTGTTTGGATCAGGCACCCTTAAACACCCCTGTAGTGTTGGGTCATCCAAAGAGCTTGTGCACTGTGGGCTGTGGAGGATTCCCTGCAGGAACTCACAGGATCCTTAGATGGGTTTGATTTGAGTGATCCATGAAGCGGTCTCCGACATTCCTTGAGGATTTTTGAGAACTAGACTTTTCCAAAGCTATTGAATGGGGAGCATTTCTTAACAAACCACTGACTCTAATGGGCTTTACAATTCTAGTTCCTGCAAACCCCCCAGTTAGAGCTCTGCAGATGTCCTCCCCACCGGTGACAGAATTAAACCAAACCACCTATTTGGCAGGAGGTGGAACCTAGGCCTTACTTAGACTTCAGGCCCAGATGTTCAATCCCTAATCAATACAAGTGTCAAGAAAGCGATTACAGCAGGAAACCTCTGGCAACCTTCATGATTGATCTTCAGCCCTTCATTCCTAAGCTAAAGTGTTTGTGGCACAGTCTGAGAGCTTTCATCATAAAGACCTCTTCCTGTTTCTACACAGCTTGTACCACAGATACCAGACAGGAGCAAATTCCCTTCCATGGGGCCTGAAACCAGGACTCCAGCCCCTCTGCTCCCAGTTCCTCTCCATCATCAAAGGACTCATCATCATTAAAAGAGCAAATATTCTCTTTCCAATACAATGATTTGTGGTTTATTTAGTTTTGTATTGTAATTTTTCCCAAAAACAAAAAGAAAGAAAAACAATTAAGCATCAGCTGAACCTGTTTTTTAACTGTTGGTCAAGGAGATGATCTTATTGGTATTAACCAATCTTTTGGTTCATTAGGAAATCTTTTTTTCTAAACTCCTATGACAGAGTTAAGGACCCCTCTGTGCCTGGCCATTGTAGTTATCCTTGTAGTTAAACTTTATTTCAGCATTTACAGCCTCCCGAGGCTAGGGACTCTCATTTATGACCTCACTACTTCAGACTCTTCTGGAAGAAGTTCTCTAAAACCAATACCTCCCAGAGTAGCTGGGATACAAAAGTAGCTTTATATATTTCTATTGGGAAAAAATGGACAAATAAGATCTAGATGCTGTGTCAGGAAAGCATCTTCTGACAGGGAGGGGCAGTGAGCAGGATGTAAAGTGAATAAGTAAAAATAATAATTTAAATTTAAAAATGTTCCAGTGCTATTTCATATCTGTAATTTTGCTACTGTTGTGAGTCATAATGTAAATATCTGCTATGCAACTTCTGTGAAAGGTTATTTGACACAACCAAAGGGCTCACACCCCACAGGTTGAGAACCTCTGTTTTAGAACACGGGTGATGCACAACTTTAATTCCATCACTTGGGAGGCAGAGGCAGAGTTTCAGACGAACCTGGTCTGCTTAGTGAGTTTCAGGCTAGCCAGCCTACAGTGTAAGAGCTTGTTTCAAAGAGAACAAACAAACTTAAGCATTGGTTTTATTTGTAGATTTCCATATGTATTTCCATTCATAAATCACTGTGATTATTAGCTTCAATTGTCAACTTGATACAATGTAGTATGAGCTGGGAAGAGTCTTAATAAGAGATTGCCCAGATCAGGTTGGCCTATGGGTATGACTCTGCTAGGTTTTCTTGATTGTATTAATTAATTAACCATATTGATTTAAGAAATCCCAGACTAAAAGTGGGACTATCCAATAGGCTTAGATCCCGGATTCTGTAAGACTGAAGAAGCTGGACTCCACACAGATGCATGCATCCATTCTCCTGACCTACACACAGATGCATCCACCCGTTCTCCTGACCTATACACAGATGCATCCATCCATTCTCCTGACCTACACACAGATGCATGCATCCATTCTCCTAACCTACATACAGATGCATCCACCCATTTCCTGACCTATATACAGATGCATGCATCCATTCTCCTGACCTACAAACAGATTCATCCACTCATTTCCTGACCTACACACAGATGCATCCACCCATTCTCCTGACCTACATACAGATGCATGTGTCCATTCTCCTGACCTACACACAGATGCATCCACCCATTTCCTGACCTACACACAGATGCATCCACCCATTCTCCTGACCTACATACAGATGCATGCATCCATTCTCCTGACCTGCACCCGTTCTTTCTCTGCTTGTGACTGTAGATGTGAGTGGCTGCTTCAACTTCTGTCCCACTGACTTCCTCACAGCAATGTGCTATGACCTGGAACTCTGAGCCAAAATAAACTCTCTCCTACATTGGTGTATTGGGGTGTTTAGTCACAGCAACAAAAATGACACTAGGATGACAGCTATATGATTTTTAAGAATATTTGTTTACGGTGAGGCAGTTTGATTGGTCCAGGCTCTTTGGGGGAATAAAACAAACATCATTCTAGCAAACTGTAGGTAAAAGGGGTCACATACAGAATAGAATCTGAAAACAGATGAGTCACTGCAGGCAAGGAGTGATGTCCCTTGTTCTCTCCACTATTTATCCCTGGCACCAACATCTACATACACTAGAGAGGGAACAGAAATGCTAAGACCAAGCCTGAGCAGGTAGGTCAAATTTAATTTTGACAGAATGTACGGTGCCCTGAACTTCTATACCAACGTATGACAGTGGCTATGTAGTCAACTCTGATAAAGATTTTGTCTTGAGAAACAGTTACAACAAGGAAGGAGATTTTAGAAGAAGACTTTCTGGATTAAAGTCTTTAGTGCATAACCTAGCAAAACCAATCAACTTCTTAGGTCTCAGATTCTTTGTCTAATTCATAGATGAGAGTAATGTTGGTGGTCTCGGGTGATTTGTAGAACTGCTGTAAGGATCCTATGCATAAATTTATGTGGAAAATATTCAGAACAATCTCTGAGAAATACTACGGGCTCAGTAAATCTTCACCTGAGATCCACAGGAGTCTAGTGAGAGGTAGGAGAAGCATTGGGAGCACAAAATCCAGGAGAACCACTCAGGCAGCAGTCTCATTGCTGCGTGACCCATTCACCTTGCTCATATCCAGGACCTGTCTGGGACACTTCAAAGGCCCTGTGATCAGCTAAGAGAGCGTCTTAAGATTATTCCTGCTTAGCACAGTATGAATAAAGGAAACTAAGATGTCTCATTTGACAGCTCTCTAGTGTAGTCGTTTCTTAGGGAGCAGTCATAAACCATAAGATTTTATCAAATAAAAGTCTAATTCGGAAACTACGGAAGCCTGTTTCCCATATTGGCACCTTCATTCAGATGATCCCCCCCCCCAACAGAACCCCTTTGATGAGTCTGTTATACAGCAGGGTTAAAGACTGCTACATCAGCCGATGCTGGATACTGCGTTTTACCTGCTCCATGTAGCTGATGAGGGAGTTTTTGTTATCTTCCCAGTAGCTTTTGAGAGTCTCTTCAGGTGGGAACTTCTCACAGCTAAGCTCCACAGTGATCTCGAAGCAGTTGCTGCTCAGGTAATTGAAGTCTTGCATTCCTGCCCAAGCACCAAACAAAGAATCAGTATGTATATACAATGGCTCCAAGTCTACACAGGCCCTTCTGATAATCTAAGGCCTTCATTAAAAGACTGACCAATGGTATATTTACACAATGGAGTACTATTCAGCCATTAGAAACAATGAATTCATGAAATTCATAGACAAATGGATGGAGCTGGAGAACATCATACTAAGTGAGGTAACCCAGTCTCAAAAGATCAGTCATGGTATGCACTCACTAATAAGTGGATATTAGCCTAGAAACTTAGAATACCCAAGACATAATCCACATATTAAATGATGTCCAAAAAGAACAGAGGAGTGGCCCCTGGTTCTGGAAAGACTCAATGCAACAGTATAGGGGAATTCCAGAACAGGGAAGTGAGAAGGAGTGGATGGAGGAACAAGGGGAGGGAAGAAGGCTTATGGGACTTGTGGGGAGTGGGGACCCAGAAAAGGGGAAATCATTCGATATGTAAATAAAGAATACATGGAATAAAAAAAAAAAAAGACTGACCAATCCGTGCACTGAAGGAACCTGCAGGAGTCTACACAGAAATGGCTTCCCGTGGGGAACAGAAAACACTCTTGAGAGGCTTTTGTTTTAAAAGTACAAAATCCTGTGTCTTAAATGGTCATTTAGCTCAATGCATCCATGTTGTAGGGTGGGAACAAAAGCAGACGACATCCACATTGTACAGTGCTTAATAGACTTCAAGAAAAACAAGCTGAGAGACTGTATCCCTTGGCCTAGTAAAGAAAAATGCATCCCTCTAAACTGCCTTCCTGTAAGGCAGGAACTAGAGGAGTCTCCTGAGATGATATGGCATGCAGTTCTTTCCTAAACCCAACTCCAACTGTGTTCCTGAGGGATTCGGACTCTTAGTAAGCTCTTAATTATATCATATATTAAAGCAATAAACATGGCACATTTACTTCATATTAGATGTAATGTTAGTTATACTGCAAACTAGACCACAGAGTAGATTTGACACTCAGAGTAATTTTAATTAGATTATCATCACTGGGGATGTTGTTGCCCAGAAGACTGCTTTCCTGGAGCCAGACGACCCACATTCAATTTGATGTGTTGGCTAGTAGGAGTCCACAGTTGCCTCTTTCCTGTAGAGTGGCTAAGAGCTGCGTGGTTAGAGCTCCAGGACCTCTTGGTATCCAAGAGCCAATGGAACAACACAAGATGACCCTCTTCTCTAACAGAGAGAAGACTTTCCTGTCACTTAACATCTGGGCCCTTTACCCAATACATGTGGCCAAGGTTGATGCCCCTCTCTGCTCCTGACTGTGGATGTGTATTCTAAGCCCTGCCTTGACTTCCCACCATAATGGACCTGGACTTGTAACCCAGATAAACTCTCCTTCCCCTCTGCTGCTTTTGGTCAGGGTATCCGTCACAGCAACAGAAATAAAAGTATAACATGGAGCTAAAGATCTTCTGAGCTTTTCTTAGTCTGTTTACAGTGGGATGTGATTGACTAAGGCGTTGCTATGGTTACCATGAACCTTCTCAATGCTTTGCTAATCCATATCACTTTATATTATGGAGATGATACACTGCATGCTTGGAGAGGTTGTTCCAAGGAAATCACCAAAATTTCCTCTTTTTTTTTAATTCTAAGCGAATCCACCCTTGGTGCCTGCTAGTTCTCATCTCCCCCAGCTCACATAACTCAGGAGTCCCTGCCTAGGGAATGGTGCCACCCACAGCATGCTGGATTTCCCACATCAATTAACAATCAACAGACATGTGGCCAGGCCAGTGTGATCTAGAATGTCTCTCACTTGAGATGCTCTTCTTGGGTGATTCTAAGTTACAACAACTCGATATATAATGGGCAAAACCAGTGTCTTACGGCAAAGTACAAAATTGCTGTCTAATATAAGGTAAACATATATTATTCTCCACCTGATGCATTTAATGTACTCTGAATCTTAAATCTCACATAGACCACACATCTCAACTTACGAAGGAAAAGTATTAGATCTTACCTGTCCACATGCAAATTCTGAGTAAAAACAGAAGAAACTTGTACCATAGAAAACATGAAGAACATTTTCTTAGGGCAATAATGAATCAAAATGCAAAGCTCTTGCTCTCTCTATTACCAGGTGAGGCATAGAAATATTCCTTAAGTTATCAATGACTTTACTTTCACTCTTCCTCTCTGGTTGAGGTGAGACATCTCTTAGAAGCTGGGGCAATTTGGCAAATAAGTTCTGCAAAGTGGTGCAGGGGAGGCACAGGTGTTGCCTGATCTGAGGGGGGAAGGTGTGACCCCGACAGTTCCATGGACTGGGGAGCAAGCTTTCAAATATGAGTTTATAGAGGCTATTCTCAGTCAAACCACTCCCCAAGGTCTGCTAAATCCTGTTGCATGGCCTCCAAAATGCATGCTTGCTTACAACAAAAGGCATGGCCTAATATAGGGATGCCCTCTCACTGCAGAGAGTTGAACTAGAAAAGTGGCTCGTTACCAATACTCAGCTTCTGTTTTCCCAGCGTACTCCTTCAGATAGCAGCAACCTCCTTTTTTTTTTTTTATTTGGTTTTTTCAAGACAGGGTTTCTCTGTGTAGCCTGCCTGTCCTGGAACTCACTCTGTAGACCAGGCTGGCCTCGAACTCAGAAATCCGCCTGCCTCTGCCTCCCAGAGTGCTGGGATTACAGGCGTGTGCCACCACCGACTGGCAGCACCTCCATTTTTAAATCCACGAAAACAAAATAACTTGTAACAATCGCCTTGCTGAATTAGCTCAAAGTTCCATCTACTTTTTTTTAACGACTGAGGAAGAGTGAAAGTTCTCTGAGTCTTACGTGGTAAATAAAAGAAGCCAAGTTCACAGAACCAGAGAGCAAAGGGGGCACTCACCACCGGGGACGCTGTACCAAGCGCCACCATTAGTCGTTCCGTCCACAAAGCTACTGTCATCGTCATTCTTGCGACAGGGAGGTCGATTGGGGTCAGACATGACTGGGTTGAAAGACGAGTATGCGCGAGCCAAGCTTTGGAAAATTGCATCATCGGGGCAGGAGCTGTATTCGTGAGCAGTACCTAGAAAAATGAATTCACCAGATGGGAGAAACGGACCGCGACCCAAAGCACCGCTTGCTTGCTGAAGAGTCATTCACTGTTGGGGCCCCTGCTGACGTAACTTTTAGAAAGATGAAAGTTTTCAGGGAAGATGAAAGCTAAACTATCAAACAAAACTAAACAAACCTGTTTAGTTTTCAGGTTGTATGGCTTTCATCCCTAACACTCAAATGTAAAGACTAGACAGAATGACCTATGAGCGTACCACCCTGAAAGCCCCGGCCTCAGGGGTTAAGCAGGGTCGGGCCTCGTTAGGACTTTGATGGGAGATTAGATAGAGTGCATACTCTGCTTAGGAACCGAAAGCTTCACAGGAATAGATAGTGAGGCCACAGCGGGCTGGACCTGGCGACATAGAAATATTTCCATTATTTAAATTGTTTAGCTTAATAAGGTGTTCATTGGTAGGGCACAGGGGTGGACGAGATTGGGAAATCGGGGGGGGGGGGGGGGGGAGGAAGGATCTAGTTCAAGGTCATTCTTGGCTATCTGAATTTTAGGCAAAGTTCTAGGACAACTTCGGCTATGCAAAACCTTATCATAAATAAATAAATAATAGATAAATAAATTAATTAATTAATGTGATCTGAAAACATCACCAGTAGCAATTGTATAAGCACTACGAACTATTGATACACGGACTGTCTGACACTGAATCTCAGCTGTTTCTAAGCTTTCCCTGCTGGTGGGTGTTATAGCAGGAAAGGTGGTTTCTTTCGATACCCTGTATTATTATTCGTGTGTTATAATGATGCCTGGCCGACGAGTTGCCCAGCAAACAGTAAAAACCACAGGATACAAAGTGTATCTTACAGTGCTGTCTGACCCCACTTTCTTCAAATCTGGGTTTTCAGTATCTCAGACTGTATTTACACAGATATTGCCCTTCAGGGTTCTCTGAGAGGGGATTCCGAGGGGGAATTTCTCTCTATGGCTTGCTTTGGCTGAAGCTGAACTAAAAACCCGTTAGGGAAAAGTCACAGCACGACTTCGCCTCTGTGACAGGAGGGGACAGTAGTGAGAGCGGGCTATGCGTTGGGACTCCCATAGGCAGCGTGCACGGCACAGGCTGCCTCCCTTTATAAGCCGCACTGTACATGAAGCTCTCCAATGTCGTCTGTGACCCGCTTTAACGGAGACCGGGAGACTGGCCTGAATTTACAGTGGTTCTCAACCTTCCTAGGGCTCTGACTATTTAACGTAGTTCCTTATGTTGTGAGGGAGGGGGCAGTCATAAAATTATTCCATTGCTATTTCATAACTGTAATTTTGCTACTTCTATGAATCGTACTGTAGAACCTGGTGGCGGTGGCCTTTAATCCCAGCACTCAAGAGGCAGAGACACATGGTTCTCTGAGTTCAAGGCCAGCCTGGTCTACACGGTGAGTTCCAGGATAGCCAGGGCTACACAGAAAAACCCTGTCTCTAAAACCAGAAAGAAAGAAAGAAAGAAAGAAAGAAAGAAAGAAAGAAAGAAAGAAAGAAAGAAAGAAAGAAAGAAAGAGAGAGAGAGAGAGAGAGAGAGAGAGAGAGAGAGAGAGAAAGAAAGAAAGAAAGAAAGAAAGAAAGAAAGAAAGAAAGAAAGAAAGAAAGAAAGAAAGAAAACCTGTGTTGAATTCTAATCTGATATGTAGGATATGTGATATGTGAAGGGGTCGAGACGCTCAGGTTGAGAGCCACTGTTCTGGGCCTTCCATCTTTCTCCTCTTATCTTCTTCAAGAGTTAATCAACTAATGCAGACATCTGACTTGAGACCTAAGCCACTCCCAGGGGCGGGGACTACCTACCACTCCGAGTCTCGTCATACGGGTAGTTGGCCACCAGGTCTCCTCCGTGCAGGTTGGCAGAAAGCACAAACGGGATGTCCATGATCCAGTGAATGACAGCCTTGGTCTCGGGGGCAAGCTGTTTGAAAGAGTAAGCATCACAAGAATCAGAAGCTGACAGTTGCCATCGTGACGTCACAGAAAAGAAGAGAAACCAAAATTAGGAACAATGCTCAACATGCCAGGATTTGCTATGAAAAATAGTTCAGACGTGCTTAAATTTCCTTAAAAGTTCCACTTTGAGGAAATGTTCTCTCTTCTCTGTCTCTCTGTCTCTCTGTCTCTCTGTCTTTGTCTCTCTCTCTGTCTCTCTCTCTCCTCTCTTGGTTTGAAAACAACATGCAGATCACATTGGGGCCCCTTCCTCTGTCTGCCATAGCTCACACAACCTTAAGAATAATTCTGCACAAGTCAATGTTCAGAATTTGAACCTGTTTTTCCTCCATGCAGATTTGATTTCCCATTATGTCTTACTATTTTTTCCACTTCCCTTCAACTACTTCAGACATTGCCTTTGTGAAAGAAAACAGACCAAGTCTCTCTCTGAAAATCAGCTTCCTTTGGAACGACCATCTTACGATGTAAACAGAAGCACACCTCTTAGGAACTCGTGCTGTCTTTTCACTGATTCGTGGTCTTTCTTGGAAGTAAATAACAATAAATTCGTAACAAAAGAAAAAAATCAACTTGGTTCTTTTGTGTGATGAGCCTTTCATAGCAAGTAGGAAGGACCTCAAACCTCTATCTAGCACCCCGGAAAAAAAGGAAAGGCTTCCTTAAGATAAGAGCCACCCTGTCTTTTCAGGACAGACTACGTGGTGGCATCCGCGGTTGTAGTTTTGTATTTCTGTGCTGTTTGCAACCAGGTCTTGCACGCAGGTTTTCTATTGAGGGCTGAAGCGTCCTCACTGGATCTGCAACTATTCGCTGTGTATTAGGGCGAAGTCCAAAGCCAGAGTGCAGCTAAGCAGCGTCCAAGTTTACATAGCCAAGGACTCAAACCCAGGCTACAGGGCTTAGGGACCGCGCTGACCTTAGACGATGAGCTGTTCAGTACTAATCGTGTTCTGATTTCCCCCATAGGGGTTCAGACGTGCGAGGTGTGGTTTAGAAGAGGGTACAGTTTACAGGTACCAAAGGAAGTTTATACAGGACAAATAACTTCTGGTGTTCCACAACACAGCAGGGTAACTGTTTATAAAGACCCAGGAGAAGACTAGAGAGGCGACTTAGAGATCAAGAGTACTGCCTGCTCTTCTGGAGAACCTAGCTGCACTTGCCAGCACCCACATCAGGCAGCTCACAAGCATCTATAACTCCAGCTTCGAAAAATCTAACACTCTTCTGGATTCCACAGACACCACACACACACACACTGGATAAGTAAACAAACAGAATTTCAAAGGAATTAGAAAAAAGTTTACTATTTCTCAGTACAAAGAGACAGTGCATGCCTAAGGGGCTGGAGATGCCGATCACCCTGACTGAGCTATCGCATATGTACGGATGGACCATGCCAAATCCCATAAATGTAAAGTAACATGTCAATCAAAAAACAGAAAGAGTGAGCGCCATTTTTATTATCTGACTGGTTGGTTTTAGTCTCTCTGCTAATCAATGCTAGATGTAGATTATAGAGTAAAGACATACAAGCTCAAAGAAAGAAATGTAAATGACTTCATAATTTTGTCCCAGAACACATCTACTTTTTTATATCTGATTTATCCTGTTTGTAACAACATATTCATTTGAAATTTAAAACTTAAAAAAAAAAAAACTGTTTGGAACAAGCTTAAATGCAGTCCTGAGCACATGGACTTTCACATGGCCCTTACCTTTTGTCTGTTAGCTCTCTTTTATACATACATATTGCTAATATGCATTTCTATTACAGAATGCTTTCCTTCGTTTTATTATATATGTTTAAGTTGGAAACAAGATTCCCCCACACACAAAACCCAGTTTTTAACTCAAGTTGTAGCTGACCATTACCTCCCCCACCCTCCTGCCTCTTGCCTTCCAAGTGCTGGGATTACAGGGTCACAGAGACCAATGACTGTGTGCTTGGTAAGCGGGCTCATAGAAGAAGATTAGCATAGATTCTGTTATCACACCATAGGATCAGAGGAAGAAAGAGAGGGAGGGAGAGAAAGAAGGGGAGGTGGATGGAGGCAGAGGGAGGGCAGGAGGGGAGAGAGAGCGGGGAACAAATGAATCCAGGGAAGAAGTTCTGCCTTCCCAGCTGTGCCCCAAGTGACCTGTTCGACTACTCGGCAATGGATTAGCTCATCTCTGTACTATCACCCTTACCACACCTCTGTAGAGTGCTACCAGCCAGGAGCTAAGTCTTCAACACTTAATATGAAAACCGTAAACCCCAATACAAAAGGACAGGAAAGCAGGTGCTGCCAGGCCTGAGGATCCTGGGGTCCCACATGGGGGAAAAGAAGAGCTAGCTCCTGCAAGCTGTCTTCAGACCTCCACATGCACCCCGCCACAGATGACCCGCACAGGGACCAGCTGGCTCCCGCTTTCTCCACTTCTGACCTCTTCCTTAGCCCTTGACAGTTGTATCTGCAGCAGTTCACCATCCCTGGGACCGATGGTCTTATGGTAAAAATACACTTTAAGCCGGGCGGTGGTGGCGCACGCCTGTAATCCCAACACTCTGGGAGGCAGAGGCAGGCGGATCTCTGAGTTCGAAGCTAGCCTGGTCTACAGAGTGAGTTCCAGGACAGCCAGGGCTACACAGAGAAACCCTGTCTCGAAAAAAAACAAATCCAAAAAAAAAAAAAATACACTTTAAGCTCATGGTGAGTATATCACATTGTCATGTTGAAAAAAAAAACTGGATTTAACAATTGTTCCCCCCTCAAAAAAAAAAAAAAGATGCAATGGTTTCCCACTGAGAATAGATATCATTCTTTGATCTTTTATGCTGGGAAGTTTAAGGCTGGCCTGAGCAAGAAGACTTGAAAAAGAAGAGAAGTAGAAAAATAAATATGTATGAAAGAAAAATTTAAAAAGGAGAAAATAAAAACAGACAAAAAATTAAGAAACAAACAGAAAAGAAGAGAAGGGAGGAGAGGGAGAGAGAAAGGATCGCTAATATATATGTTACTCTTTTCAAAAGCAATCAAGTAGATTCCACAATTGAACAAAATAAAGAGAAGTTCTCTCTGACTATGAGCAGTCTTCCATCCTGACTAATGCTGGGAGCCCATATCTAACTGACCCATTCTGCGGAGAACCCCTAAAAGCAAGAACCTGGAAAACTACACAACCATTTATGACCTTAAAACTTTCAAACTCCTGTAAGTGTGCTGGCAAGATGGTTCAGGGGGAAAGGGGCTTTGCAGCTAAGCCTGATAATCTGAGTTTATCTGAAGGACCCACAGGCACACACACACACACACACACACACGCATGCATGCGTGCACAAATAAGTAAATAAAGTTTTTAAAACTTCTGAACTTTTCCATTTTAAAGACTAAGACTATCTCAGTGGCATGTTCTACAATTGGATGGCTTTGGCATTTTAAATATGTGAAAGCTATATTTATTCAGATTCCTTCACAACTCCAGCCAGTGAAGAGAAGCTTCACACTAATAAATTATCGGATGTATTTTAAGCCCTGCTGTCTTCAAGCCTTTCAGGCCAAGGCTTGTGTGCTGAACTCAAGCAACCGCAGAGGCAGCACATAGGGGCCCGATGAGAAATGACTTAGGGATAAAACTGGGAAAGCGAGAGAAGATATTTACTCCTAATATATGAAAAATGAGGACAGTATTGGTCCCTAATGGTGTCTCTCTGGAGCACGGCGACATCTGCAGGGCTTCCTAGAGAAACGGGGTATCTTTTTCCTGCCATCTGTCATACATATAACCCACAGACCCCGAATCTGTATCCAAGGAACTCTGCATTCTAAACCACAATTCCCAGCACACAAAACAAAACAAATCTTGCAAAAGCAAAGCCCTTTTTGAGGGGTAAAGATGCTATGTTGAGAAATAGGAACTTGGAAAATGAAGACTGCATACAACCATTAATGAAACACTTGCTCTGATTCTAAATACTGTGTTATTCTTAATGTCAAAAGTGAAGGAGGGGGGCCCAGACACAGATTACTAGTTACCTCTTATTAGTTACTTTTCTATTGCTGTGATTTGGCACCAAGGAAACTTATAGAAGAAATAGTTTACATAGATCTTACAGTTTGAGAGGGTTAGAGTCCATGTTCAGCAGGGCAGGGATGTGACATCCTTTTCCAACACCTCCCAACCCCCAAACAGTTTCATCAACTGACAACCAAGTATTCAAATACATGAGTCCGTGAAGACCATTATTATTCAAACCACTAAAAATTTACTATAACAAATAAATCCTACTCATATCTTGAGTAATAAATTAAAGTTGAATTATGTATCAGTTGTTTAATGTAAAAGTGACATTGGCATTTTTTAAATGAAATCTCTCATTTTAAGAGTACATAAGCTTGTCTTTTTTAAAGATTTATTTTTATTTGTAATTGCGTGGGTATGCGCACATGAGTGCAGATGCCTCCCGAGGCCAGAAGAGGGCACCAGATCCCATAGAGCTGGTGTTACAGTGGTTGTGATCTTCCCGACATTGGTCCTGTGAACCAAACTCAGGTTTTCTGTAAGAGCAGCAAGTGCTCTTTACTAGTGAGCCATCAGCCCAGGCTCCGTTGGCATCTCTTAATGAGATTGCCCAAAGCAATGCCAACAGCAGAGAGCAACCATGCACGGATAAGTCCGGTTTAACTAGAGAGGAAAACAGCTACATGGACTGGAAACAATCTCATGTGCACCAAGTTTCCAATCAGTCTTCCTGTGAAGAAGAAATTCTCACAGGTTTCCTATGAGGGGCAACAGGAGTTATTTTCCTCTTTTCTCAGAGTCAAAGATATATTAATGCATGCACTAGAGAAAGTGTGTGGGCAAACAGCTTCCACAGCCTCCTTTCCAACACCTTACAGGTGATTACACTGCACTGCCCTCTTCCACCCAGCCCTGTTGCTTCCTCTCCCTTCTCCTGAAAGTCATTTTCAGGATAAAAAACTACAAAGACATTTATGACTCAGAAGGAGGGATGTTTGTCTCTTATTACCAGATACTGTGAGACTCCTCCTCCATACACAGCCCATGTTTCAAACTAGCCCCTTGCATAAACTCAGCCCGTATCCTACATGCAGAATCCCACCACAGAACTCCAAGCCAACAATCTGCAACTCCTCACCTGCAGGAGCCTCCTCCCAGGGTCTCTACACTCGATGGATGCCTGTCTGAACTCCAGCTGTTGATTTCTGTTGGGTGCATTTTTCGGATATGACAACTCACTGGTGAGCCTCGTTTATGTTTAGTCATATGAGGCCCTCAGCTGACTGTGTGTCAGGCTCAGCTATGAATCATTGCAAGCAACGGACTGAAGGCTGAAGTCAAAGAGCAAACAACCCTATAAGTAAAGAACTATGCTATCAGGCATGCGCAACTCTGTATAAGAACAGTGCCCCTGCTGCAGACACATTCACAGGACACAAGGAACATCAAACAGGAGCTGTCTCAGAGAGGGAAAGGTCACATGGGGGAAGTGACTCAAAGTGGAAGGGAAGAATATTCTAAACAACTAGAACAGCAGCCAATGTGAACACTGTATTATTAGCAAATGGTGTATATACTTGGGGGTATAACTAGAGTAGATGACCACCAGAGGCAGCTTAAGGAATAAGTCAGCCAGCAGCCACAGCATCCACAGGGCATCTGTGGAGTCCCGGAACTATAATGAGATTGTACTTTCCAAAATCTCACTTAAGAACATCATAGAAATAATGGATGCCACAGGGCAGATGCAGTAGCTCTTGGGGATAGAAAAAGGAGGAGGATTTCAAAGTCAAGGCTAGCCTGAGCTAAGTACTAAGACCTTATCTCCAAAAAGTGAAATAAATAAAAAACGAAAAGAAGGAAGAGGAGACAATGGGGCTGAGCTAAGCCAGGGACTGAGAGGGAAATGAATGGGGTCAGGAGGTCAAGTCTTTGGGAAATAAGGGTCAATTGCTGGCGTGCAGTGACAGAGATAGGAAGCAAAAGACGGTGATGATAGGGATGGAGGAAACAAAAGCTGTTCAAGGGGAACACTTCTTTCTAGATAAACTGAGCTTGGTGTCCTAGGTACCACCTGATGAGGGGACCCCGTGAGCAAGGGAAACCGAACAACAGAGGATCCCGGGGGGGGGGGGGGTCGTCCTGGAAGGAATTAGAGATGTGGAACTTCGGAGGATCTTACACAGCAGCTGACAGAACACACCAGGCAAGGATGCGAGTACTGGGAAGTGTGGGTGAACGCAAGGGACCCAGAGGAAGGCTGTGTCTCCTCCAAGACAGATGGGGTATGGAAAGAAACTCAGCAGGTTTGAGGAACGATAAAAAAGAAGTAGGTATGGTAGTTTGACTATATACTATTTGGAGGTGTGGTCTTGTTGGAGTGGGTGTGGCTTTGTTGGAGTGAGTGTGGCCTTGTTGGAGTGGGTGTGGCCTTGGGGTGGGTGTGGCCTTGTTGGAGTGGCTGTGTCACTGTGGGAGTGGGCTTTAAAGCCCTCATCTAGCTGCCTGGAAGTCAGACTTCTGGCAGCCTTCAGATGAAGATGTAGAACTCTCAGCTCCTCCTGCACCATGTTTGCCCGGACTCTGCCTTGCTCCTGCCTTGATGATAATGGACTGACTCTCTGAACCTGTAAGCCAGCCCCAATTAGATGTCCATTATAAGAGTCGCCTTGGTCATAGTGTCTCTATTCACAGCTGTAAAACCCTAACTAAGACAGTAGGTGATGTGGAATTTTACAGGAGAAGGTTTAGGAAGAAAGGACAAAGATCAACACTGTGGAGTCCCGCGGAACTTTGTGGTCAGGTGGGGGGAAGGGCTCCCCCCAACCAAGATTCAAAACTGTGTTCTCTGCTTCTCCATCCCTTCCTTTAACACACTTTATCCATAGTCCTCAGAGGCAGCAAAGTCCGAGACTCCAGCCGCTCCAGCCTTGGCCTTGAGAATCAAACGTAACTGTCCCACTCAAGATGTATGCCTCGTATGCCCAGCACTCAGGAGACCAGAGGCAGGCAGGTCTCTGAGTTCGAGGCCAGCCTGGACTACAGAGTGGGTTCCAGGACAGTCAAGACTATAGAGAGACACCCTGTCTTGAAAATAGAAAACAAAAAAACAACAAAAAACGATTCATGGCACTCCTGTGTCGTTCACTGTATCGAAGGCACGGGAACATAACTTCCCCAGCTACGGGACAGACCCCGGGAAAGCCGCACCGTGCTACCTTTGAATTTTGGTCCACAATTTTCTTCAGATTCTTCAGCAGATGGTTGTTGGGACCGCCTTCTTTCTCATTAACATACACGATCCTATCCAGGTCTGGGAAGTTACGGTTCAGATCTATTCCCTGGGCGTTGCTGCGGCCCACGAACCAGTCCTTGAGCTCACCGGGCTAAGAGAGACAACAGAAAAGCCGCCATTGCTTATCAGTACCGTCGATGCCTACTCACCACTGCCCTCAAAAATTAATTCCTGAGGTTGTCTATTGTAATATCCTCCCAATATTTCTGTACTCACTGCTTATCAGCACACTCGTGAAGGTGCCCAATTTAAATTATTAGTTATAAGCATTTTGAAAAAAAGTAGTTTTAATTAATGGTCTTTTAGATTAATAATAATTGTATGTAAGTGATGTTTAGCAGGCTTCAATAATTGTCTGTACAAACTCACTTGATTGTAGGTGAGCTATTTAAAACTCACACCACCAACAATTAGCATCAAGTAAAATCGACTCTGTGAATCACAGAAGTCTGACTTTTAAATCTACAAACGAATAAATAATCCTAAGAACTTAAGATGAACTTAAGAACGTAAGTCTCTTATGTGTTAATAACTTCAATCCCTTTTACAGGTCTCTTTTTAAAACAATGTGCATTCTATTTCAAAATATTGAAGGAAAGATTCTAAATGTCTTTATAATAAAATGATCAGCATGAGATAAGATAAATGTGTTTCTAATGTTTAACTGTTATACAACATGCATCAAAATTTTACATTTTACACAATAAACAGAACATGTAACAACTATGATGTCCATAATCTTGTCCAATCAAAATGTGAGCACACATATTTTCTCTGTAAAAGCCATTAGTACCAGATACAGTTACACATGCATGCCTTTATTGTCAGTACTCAAGAGGTAGAAGCAGAGGATATGTGTGAGTCCAGTCTGGTCTACAGAGCAAGTTCCCAGCCACCTGGGCTACATAGTGAAACCCTGTCTCCAAAAAAAAAGAAAAAAGAAAAGAAAAGGCCTCTTTAGCCCCACTCTTAAAATGTATAAAATTATTTTTATTGTAAACATGAGAATTTGGGTTTGGGTTTTGGTTTGGTGGGGATAGGGTGGCAGAGAAGGGTGCAGTGTCTTTACTGACCTTTCCTAAAACCACCAATTAAAGCAATTTAACCTCAGTAAAATAATGACCTAATTGCAAGTTATTCTTCCTTCAGTCCAGCAGAGGGCGCTAGGACGCCAGTTCGCGCAGCTGCAGGCATAGCCGTGGGCACGGCTTACAGAGGTTCTCAACCTTCAGGATACTGAGACCCTTTTATGCAGGCATCCTGCATCCTGTTGCGGTGACCCCTCAACCATAAAATCAATTTTTGTTGCTACTTCACAACTGTAATTTTGCTATTGTTATGAGTTATGAGTAATGAAAAGATCTGTATTTTCCAATGGTCTTAGGCGTGAACCCCTTGAAAGGGTGGCTCATTCCCAAGGGGATCGCGGCCCAAAGGTTGAGAAGCGCTGGTTTTAAAGGCAATTTTGCCTAGTCACAACTATGAATAAAAAAGTGTCATTTATTAACACTATTAAAGTATTAACTTATTTACAAAATTTCTCATTAAAGCTTCTGCTGAAGAGCTCTTCTTCTCCTTTACATTCTAAACTTTTTTTCTTACCAGCAGTAGGACTATGCCTCTCTCTCTGTGAACCTTAAGCGTTACTCTGGCATCATGGATAGACAAGTATTAAAACACCAGAAAGATGAAGAAGGCAGGTGTCCCACCCTGCCGGGCGCGCACCTGCGACGCTGCTTTCTCAAAGCCGTCGGGGTTCAAGGAGGGCATGATGTGAATCCGGGTACTGTGGATCAGGTTGACAATCGTCTCGTTCCCTTTCTGGTACTCGTTACACAGGTACTGAGCCAAGAAGATGAGCAGTTCCCGGCCGACCGCCTCATTGCCGTGCATGTTCCCAATGTATTTAAATTCCGGTTCACCTAGAAGACCAAAATATGGCATCGTAAGAGGCACTTTCTACGTCACCAAAAAGACAGCAGAGGACGCTCGTTATAAACCTAGGCATATCTGGGAAGAGAGAAATCTTAATTGAGAAAGGCTTCGGTAAGACTGGCCTATAGGCAAATCTGTAGGACATTTCCTCCATGAAAGGTTGAAGATGCGAGAGAATCCAGCCCTGGGAAGCTGGTCCTCTACGGTTCAAGAAAACAGGCTAGACAAGCTGTGGGGAACAAGCCAGTAGGCGTCGTGTGACCATGGCCTTCTGTTCCCTCCGTGTTCCGGCCTCAAGTTCCTGTCCCAACTTCTTTTGATGATGGACAGTAATGAGAAGTGTAAGCCAAATAAAACACCTCGCCCACAAGCTGATTTTGGCCATGCTCTTAATCGCACCCATAGAAAAGAGGCTTAGGCAACTGCCCACAATAGATATTGTTTATTTATTAAGTTACTACGAATAACCGACAGCTTCTTTTCCCTCTAAACAGAAAGTCTGAGAAATCTGCCTGAGGTGGTAGAGCTGTCCCAAGCGTCCTAGATACGGCTTCATCCTTCCGGTCCTCTCTGCCTGCTGAGGACCTCTTAGGACACCGTGTCCACACACAGTTCAGGTGTGGAGACTTGAGGCCCTCCCTGCGTGAGGAAGTAGAGTCACCAAGGAAGTAATTAAGGTTCACTGAAGACCCAAGCTTCTTGCCGAATAAGATCTGCTATCCTAACAGGAAGACAAAATCATGACCTCTCTCTCCTCAATGAGGAAAGACCCTGTGAAAATGAACATGTTAAGGAGGTGACCAGCTGTCTGCCGGGAAGCGAGGGTTGATCAAACCGCGTCTGTGTCACCCCCATCTTACGTTTCTCCAGAAGGCACTCTGGCCAGCTCACAAACATGACTGCGCAGACCCTTCTCCCCCATCCCCTCTGCTGTTAGATTACATTCCTAAAGCCAGCCACAAAGGTCTATCCCCTTATTTGGCCAATTCCTCCTCCTGAGGCTGACTGCCAAGGTTCCGTTATCAAAGTATTGAAGTCCAGCAATCAATAGATCCCTTTGGCTCACCTAATCAACAAGCATAATTAAAATTAAACAGCCTGCCCTAACACCTGTTTTCCTATGGCCGCATCTGTCTCTCTCTATCTACAGGCAATCCTTTGTCCTACTGCAGACAAATACTCCTCCTCCCTCTGCCTTGTTCCCTTCCCCTTCTCCTTCACCCTTTCTCTCCTGTCTTTGTCTCCTATTCCCTGCCCTTTGTCCCCCTGCTGCAAATAAATCTGCTTTGTGCTGTGCACTTGGCCTTGGGGGTCCTGAGCTGATTCCGTTTCTTACAGGAGTATGGTCTTTTGTAAGGGCAGCCCAACAGAGCCCACCCCCCAACACTGAGAAGACACTATATGCCCTTGCAGGCTATAGCCTATACTTTGTTTTCTTACATAATCCTCAGCAAACAGTTTATAAGTCAATACTGTTACCCATCTCTATTGTATACATGGATGAACTGAAGTCCACACGGCTTAAGACGCCTGACCTGGACTGGACAGCCCGTGAGACCAGAATGCAAACCCTGGCCTTCTGCACTAGTTAAAAGTCTATACTCTCTTTCTCCCCTGAACCATAAAGATTAAAAGTTCTTACTGGCTGACCTTCTGTAAGTCATTTCAGCTGTCATTTTCTCTGCTTCCTCACCTTAAAAAATAGAGAAAACAACAGGTTGTACCTCGTAGAGAAGATAAGAAATAATGGCTGCAAATACCTGAACGTGGAAACGGGCAACGGCCGTGAGATTGCTGCTGTCATGTTCTAACAGTACTGTGATTGCTGCTACATGATCTTGTCACTGTGAGATTCTTTGTCAGACATCACCTAACTTATCCTTTGTAACGAATTACCCAGTGCAATGGGAAATACGGTTGATTCTGTTATCAAGATGGCACAAAGGATCCAGAGAGAGAAAGTGTTGCTGTCCCATTTCTACAGTTCTCTCAATTGCATTCTGGGAGGACTCCTGCTGCTCTAGAACATGGCAGACAAGTGGTCTTCCCAGGCCCTTCCCTCTGCTCCTTTCTGATCCTCTACCTCAGTTTCCCACTTATAAAGATGCTCCTCCTTATAAAATCATGAGACTGCTCCTCTGAGTAGTAAGAGACAGTACAGTCTTCTCTCTCTCTCTCTCTCTCTCTCTCTCTCTCAAATGTATTATGGAAATATTCTTCTCCTGAGATTGTAGAGCCTCTGACTGGAGTGGCTGCTTACCATGCAAGCCTGTTCTTGGGTGTCCTTGTGATCTCACCTCCTGAATTAGGCTAATCTTAATCTGAGGATCAGGTGGGAAGTGGGTCAGCGCTATTTATATCCAGCTCACTCTGCTTTCCTTCAAGGAAGAGTCTCTAACTAAACTCCCTGCAAGGGACTGGTCAAGGCGCATGGGATGGGAGAAGAAGGGTAGAAGATCCTTTCATTTCTGACCTCAAATCACACTGGTTTTTCTTCCTGTGAAAGCGTACCCTTAACTCTGTCCCTTGCTGAGTATAAGATCTGCATGGGACACCTTCCCTTACTGTGTGGAACATCTGGTTGGGGCACAGGAGAAACTGTTGCAGAGAGAGGGGAAGAGAAAAAGAATACAGTGAGCAGGCAAGGCTGATTCCATGACAGTCTTCAAATTGGCAGTTAAGGAGTCTAGCCCTAAAAACTGGGCAAGCCCAGGTGAGTCAAGTACTAATAAAAAGAAGAAAGAAAGAACAAAAAACAAATCCAGGCTCCAGCCTTCACGCCCAGGTAATGGAATCTCCCGGCCATTGCCCTGAAGCAAGGACAATGGGTCAGCAGCAGTTTCTAGACTTCCTCGGTAACAGTTCCCAGACCTCCCCAGCAAGTTTCCAGCCCACACACCCTGGTGATGGAATGTCTGTAGAGATGGACTCAACAAGAAGTTACCTACCCAGGAATTCTCTACTGTGCTTTAAATCAGGCCTGCAAGCTTACTTGGGGGTCTCTCTCTTACTTGGTAATGGAGACCCCAGCATGCTGGACTTCTGCAGAACAAAACACTCTTTGTGTTTACATGCTCTGTGAGTCCAGGGTACCATTTTTCAGCGAAATAACGGATCCTTACAATAGATAAGAGAGATGAGAAGGGAAGAGAGAGGAGAGGAGAAATCAAGGTGAAAGAAGGGAGTGAGAGAATGGAGATTAGAGGGTAGGAAAAGGATGGAAAATAGGGGAGAGAGGTGATAAACACAGACAAGAATGATAGAGAGAGGGAGACTAAGGAGAGAGGTGGGACCGCCACCACCGCCGCCACCGACCATGATACAATCAAATTAAAGTGAGAAACCATGCCACCACGGTGTGCTTGGGTGGGCACTGTGGTCCCCAGCACAGTCTGATGTTTCCTATCTCACAAATGTGAGCTTGCCCCATGTCTTGCAGAGTGAATGACTAAACTGAATTTTCTAAACTAATTCTCTGAGTTTCAGTTTTAAAGAGAAAACACTACCCGTTTTGTGATTACCGCTACATTATCTTGTCACTGTGAGATTCTTTGTCAGACATAACCTAATATTTTATCCTTCGTAACTAATTACTGAGTGTGATAGGAGAGACAGTCACTCGGCCACATTAGCCTGTCTGCCTCAGTTGGCCGTTTCTTTTGCATTTGAACACAAATGCTTTGGGGTTGTGTGCATTCTCTTTGTTTCTGCTATGGGTGCCACCGTTCCCCGTGACACACTTGCTTTTGACTCAATATCTTGCTCAAAAATATTTCATGATTGTTTCTGGTTCTTACCTGTACAGGAAATTCGTTTCACAGCAACTCCCCCAAAAAATGTTTATTATGTTTATGAGTAGATTTAAAAAAAAACATTCTTTGGGAAAACATGAGACAACATGTGTCGTTATAATGAATATACTAATATATTGAAATTTTAAAATCAAGATAATTGCGACAGCACAAAGTAAGAAAGGTTATCCCTGGCCTCAGAGAGAAATTAGCCCGTTAGAGAATGTTAGCTCCGGAATATGTAAAACTCATTCTTTTCAGCAGGCTGAATTACATAGGAGATGGAGTCATGACAATTAAAAATAATATTTGTTGGATTGCAAGAAGGGACAACAGAGAACTGTGAAGCAAACAAAACAGCAAATAAGAATTCCTAGACTCTAGGAACGCAGGGTTTGAGGACACAGCAGTGAGCATGAATGCTCTCAGGACAGAAGCAACGATGGGGGATGTTCACCACACCACGACCCTTCTGCAAGATTCTAAACCACACCATCTCCCGCACCTCATAGGCCTCCCAGCAGCTCTGACCCCACCTGAAGCCTGGGGGAACCTTTTGTGAAGAAATAACTTTTCATTATTATTATTGATGTACATATGCCCATGTGTGTACGATGTGCGAGGGACACAGAAGATGTGTGGATGTCAGAGGACAACTCTATGGGGCCAGCTCTCTCCTTCTGCCTCCACATGAGTCTGGGGATTAAACTTAGGTCATCGAGTTTGTGAAGCAAATGCTTTACCTGCTGGGACGTCTTGCTGTACCCAAGTTATCTTTTAAAATTACAACTCTCTTAAGAACCTATCAATAACTACCCATTTTCTCCTAGTATACATACCAAAATTCCCTACCTGGCCTAGATTTGACCAACCCAACAGTCCCAGAGGTGTAGCCTTTTCTCTTTCAGTCACACTCCCTGCTGTTGCCTAGAATGTTCAAATTAACACACAAGCAAACTTTTTTTTTAATCTTCACATTCTTCTAATCAATAATAACCATCGAATTACACAAGCCACGAGGCCCTTGCCTTGTTCACACCTCCATTTGGAATTCTATATTTTGCCCTTGCCTCCCACACTAAGCCTGCAAGTTCTATGAGGTGAAGTGACGTCAGCCTGTTGGCCCGTCAGCCATGCTGTGCAGGGAGCCTGTGATATGAAAAGACCCTGATAAACAGTCATCCTGAGTGAGTGGACATCGTGAGTGAGTGGTAAGTTAAACACCCAAATCTCATCTTCCTACATGGTGAAAGGGAGTAGGTGAAAGACAGAAGGGAATTCTGGGTATCATAAAGGATCTCTGCATCCCATGGAGGAATATTCAGAAGCCTCCACAGCTGGTGGTCTTAGCGGAAAGTCCTCTTTGGGAGTGGAGGCAGCAGGGTTGCGAACAGCTGATTTCCCAAGAAGGAGGTTAATCTCCACGATCTCCACAAAACCTCGCCAGGCAAGGATCCTCTAATCGTTATTTTTGTTTTTGTCCTCGAGGCTAAGCAACAGATTCTGAAGAAACTGCTTTCAGAACCCTTAATCCCCAAACAGAGACTCGGTTGAAAACTTCTGGAGTGAATGATCCTCCCACTGCCCGCCTGGCTTCAGTTTATTTGGGGGCTGAGGGTAGCGCAGGGACAGGTGGCTTCCTGTTTATGGTGTATTCAGGAAGGAACAAGCCCCAGGTTTTCCAGGGCTGAAGCAAGCAGCCAGGTGCGGCACGCCTTGTGGACACAACTGATGAGCCACGTGTGGTCTCGTGGGCTCTCTTATCTCTCTCCTAGCAACTGGAAAACAAAGAGCTTCACGAAGCACAATTTCCTCGCTCACTATCAAATTCATTTCCTCTTTGGGTAATAAATGCCAAGTTCTGGGGTTGGCAATTGAAGATTAGCACAGGAGCAGGGAGATTGCACACGCGTTGCCCAGAAAGCTTGCCTTCTGTACCCGGTCGATTACCACTCAGTTCTTAATAAGCTATCAGTATTGAAGGTTTTTCACAAGGCAGTAGTCCTCCATCGAGATGTTATTAAAACGCAGTCATCATACATAGGGAACCCTATTTAATACAGTCCTTTATAAATTCTCTGAAAAACATCAAGTTTCTTTGGTCATATGTAGCATGAAATAACTAATCTACCAGATAAGATTGGCATTGTCATTAATACAAGGAACACAAGTGTACTTTTGTGTGTCAGCTTGACACAAGCTAAGAGCCATCAAAGGAAGGAACCTCAGTTGAGGAAACGTCCCCATGAGGTCCAGCTAGAAGGCATTTTCTCAATTAGTGATCAGTGGGGGTGAACCCAGACAATCATTGATGGTGCTATCCCTGGGCTGGTGGTTCTGGGTTCTATAAGAAAGCAGTCTTAGCAAACCATGAGCGAGCAAGAGAGTCGGCAGCACCCCTCCATGGCCTCTGCACAGCTCCTGCCTCCAGGTTCCAGCTCTGCTTGAGTTCCTATCCTGACTTCCTCCAATGATGGATTGTGATCAGGAAGTGAAAGAGAAACGCTCTCCTCCCCAACTTGCTTTTTGGTCATGGGGTTTGGTCAAAGCAATAGAAGTCCTAAGATAATAAGGTAAGAACAATCTCTGTTTTAAAACTAAAATCCACAAAGGTTTGTTTTCATTTTTATTTTTTAAGATAAATCTTACTAAGTAGCCCAGAACCCCACACTCAGATTCTTTGGCCTCTTCAGAACAGGATCATAACAGGTAACAAACCTGGCAAGAGCCACAAAAGGCAGAGATGCCTCATAAATCCCAACCTGGGGCAGCAAAAGATTCTAAGCCTACCCTTGTTTCTCTTAATTTGCTAAATCTATGTATTAGTGTGACTTGAAATAAATATATCAGAAAACACAATTTAAAGAAATGTTTCTTGCCACAAAAGTGAAATGTTAATATTTTACTCCTAAGAAATACATCCATGAGGCTCAACATGTAGATATAGTTTGAAGCATTAGGAAATCTAGCAATGCTTTCAGATGTAGGGGATATGAATACTGTGAAATGACCTGAGAGACTTTAAAGCAGAGGTTCAGAAGCCCAATAGGCTAATCTAAAAGAAATATTCAAGCAGGGCCAGCGAGATGTCTCATCTGGTAGAGGTGCTTCCTGTCAACCCTCAGGATCCACGTTTGATCCTCAACACACATATACAATAAATAAAATTCCATCTAAAAAAATCTTTTAAAGAAACAGCCAACTGTAAAGATAAATGTAAAAACAGTATATCTTCTATATTTCCTATAAGAAGAAAGACAGAGGGAGAGGGAGAGAGAGGAAGGAAGGAGAAAGGAAGGAAGGAAGGAAAGAAGGAAGGAAGGAAGGAAGAAAGATAGATAGATAAATAGAGGGAGAGGAAGAGAAAGGAAAGAAGGAAAAAAAGAAAGAAAGAAAGAAAGAAAGAAAGAAAGAAAGACAGGAAGAAAGAAAGAAAAAGAAAGAAAGAAAGAAAGAAAGAAAGAAAGAAAGAAAGAAAGAAAGAAAGAAAGAAAGAAAGAAAGAAAGAAAGAAAGAAAAGAAAGACAGGAAGGAAGGCAGGAAGGAAGGCCATTTTAGCCCCTTTCCTCATAGAAATGCCAGACAGGCTGACTAACCATTGTGTACTACATTGGCTAGGGAGTTTGTATTGCCAAAGCAAGGAGAAAATTAGTGTCAGAAAATGAGATACTATGATGTTTTGTATATGCTCAGCCCAGGAAGTGGCACTATTAGGAGGTGTGGTCCTGTTGGAGTAGGTATGTCACTGTGGGTGTGGGCTTTAAGACCCTTATCCTTTCTGCCTGGAAGCCACTATTCTGCTAGCAGCCTTCAGATGAAGATGTAGAACGCTCAGCAACTCCTGCACCACGCCTGCCTGGATGCTGCCATGACCTTGATGATAATGGACTGAACCTCTGAACTTGTAAGCCATCCCCAATCAGATGTTGTTCTTATAAGAGTTGCCTTGGTCATGGTATCTGTTCACAGCAGTAAAACCCTAACTGAAAGAGATACTTAATGTGAAATGAATTGTGAGACTCCATACCAGCCACCAGAGCATATGTGTTTAGGAACAATAAGCAACATAAAGATAGAACAAGCTTGAGTAATAGTAATGGAACCCTCCCGTGACTCAGTCTGAAAACAGTGAAGCACAGATGAAGATTATCTATTCATCTACCAACATATTATTGCAACTGAATACCTGTTCACACAGGAGGGACACTCACTGCCTAGTCACACAGGGAGGATGGCTCTAGAACACTCCAAAGATAGGAAACGTGAAGTAGCTCAGGCCCTCCTAGGTGTGTAACCTCTGGCCTTTCTCCTCCGTACTTGACATTGTAGGATCCCCCCTTTCTGGGTTACCCCACTCGAGTCTCGGGATGGCGCGCACCCAAGGAAACGTGAGAGACCGGCTTGATGCAAGGACACGAGGCAGTTTATTATCCAGGCCAACAGGCATCTCACGCAGGAGATAGAGGAGTCGACCCTGAGGCTCAAAAGCCAGGAGTTTATATAGGAAAAGTCGGGGGGGGGGGGGAGTTGGCGCGCTTTCACACAATTGGTTGATTCAAACATTGGCGGGAGGAATTGGCGCGCAGTTACATCAGCAGGTAGTACACGCCGATGGGCACATCAGCAATGGAGGAGGGCGGGCGGCTTATCTTTGTTAGCAGGCAGTCTGGTTAACATCAAACTATGGGTAAAGAAGTGGGGGACAGGATGTCGCCAGTCCAGATAGCTCATGAGTCAGCGGATATTGGGGCCAGTCCCTTATCTTTATGGCCGGTCAGCTGGAATGACTTACTAGCCTTGTCTCAGGCCTGTCTGGGCATGCCCGGGCTTCTACTGTTCTGTTCCCTTCTCTAGGTCTGTTCGCTGCCTTAATTATGGATTCTGAGAAGTTCTAACTCCTTTCAACATCATCTGGACTATAGGTAGTGTTTAACACAGAGCAAATAGCATGCAAATAACTGTTGGTGGAGTGTTCCTACAGGGTAGCAGGCAGAAAAATGGCTGTGTTCAGTGTGGGCAAATTTTCAAAATATTTTTGAGGGGAGTAGAGAGATGGTTTTGTGGTTTAGAGCACATATTGCTCATTACTTCCCAGCACACACAACTGCCTGTACATCCAGCTCCAAAGAATTGGACACCTCTGACTTCTATGGACGCCTATAAGCACATGGCAAACACACACACACACACACACACACACACACACACACTTAAGGATAATAAAATAATATTTTAAAAAATAATAGTTGAATAGCACATCTCCATAAATATAATGCCACTTCTCAAGGACACTACAATGGAACAGTGACTTTGAGAAATGGAGAAAGGCCATAAAAGCATCCTAGTCTTTAAGCTGATCTGACTCACAAACTGCTTGCAGGTAGTGGAACACTGGAACAGATGGGCCCTTTCGTCAATGGGAGCCCTTACACCCCTGCTGTGGTAAGGAAAGCCCTTTAGTGCTACAAATTGCTTCCATTCATTTGACAATCAGCACTGTTGCAGCTATAAATCACCTTTGCAGGAGCAAAACCCTGCCGGTTAGTTACTGAAACATTAATAAGGACATTATTAATTGGCCCCTGCTTTAGAACAATGTTAACAGGCTTTTTTTTTTTAATGCTGAGCATAGTTCTTAAAGAAATTCAAAATGCCAAGAGTCAGATAAGAAATAAATTATTTTAAAAAAAAGGAAGGAAAAGAAGCTTTAAACACACAAACATATGTGTGTGTGTGTGTGTGTGTGTGTGTGTGTGTGTGTTGCAAAAGGAAGAGCTAGGAAGCACTATAGCCTCCCGTTGTTTGTTTTTTATTGCATTTAAAGCCGTATTGAAAAAACAATCCAATTAACTTAACATCTTAAAGTTTGATCTGACTTAACTGTTTTTTTTTTTTTTAATGGCCACTGAAAATAGAACACGTTACACAGCTATTTCTATCAGATATAGATTTTTTTTCTTTAAGGCTTTAGTTGATATTTTCAGTTCTGTGTGCATGTGGGGTTTTGAGCCTGTGGTGATGGGGATGGAAGACATTGGATCCCCTGGAACTGAAGTTAGAGGTAGTTCTGAGCTGCCCACTATGAGAGTAGGGAAGTGAACCCAGGTCTTCTAAAAACATGGTATTCCCTACTAACAGGTAAGCCATCTCTCCAGCCCCGTTTTTGAAAATGTTAATTATGCACTAGATATTAGCATTACTCTATAACTCTTTTACATATGACTTCTAGAATGTTTCTAATTAGATCCTCATTGAACACAAGGGGTTGACCCCAGACCTTCTCTTCTTCGAAAGCTCATAAAACAAGCTGAGTTTTAAACATGTCTGAAATGACCTTGGTCTTCTCAAATGAAGTCATTTGGTGTCTTCAGGGAAGACTCTGTAGAGTCAGTACATGTCCATACACAGCCATAGCGGTGTGCGGGTGTGTTTAACAATCACCCCTAGTGTGTAACATTGCCGGTTTGCAGTGTGTAAATACTTCCACCCCTGGCCACCTTGTAACTCCCAATGCTAGGTCATTTCACCAAAAACTCAAAATAGGCTCTCACAAACCAGTACAGTGTACTTCAGTATACCATAGCATATGCAGAACAACAAGTGGATATGAATAGCTTTTGATTTTTCTATCAGTTCCCGACCAAATGAAATTGAAGCCTAAGAAGTCTGAGAAATATCAAACATGCTGTGAGAAATATAAACAGACTAGACCCTTTTCTGGGGTTTATATGCTTTTCTTCCATTTCATGTTTGTAGAGCTGGAATGTTTGTAGGGTTCAATGAAGGATTACTTGCCAATTGTGCACGGGCCCTGGATTTGATCTCCAACACTTTACAAGACTAAACTATTATGCTGGGGAAATTAGGAGTCCTGATTTTGATTTCTGTTATATTCATATAGACATGTATTCAAAAAACTCTGTGGCATTATCAATTCAATAGGGGAATGGTACAGGCCTAGGAAATTTTGCTGCTATTGTTGCTTTTGACTAAGCTAGTTAATCCAACAATTTCTGCTTCACCACATTCTACTATCCTTTAGCAAAATGTTAGCTACAAGAAATCACAGAAAATGTTTTAGTCTAATCATAGGAGCCAAAGTCAACCTGTAAGCCCCACCCGCTCAAGGACCAGATAACTTCCTGGACTGTGAGGAATTGTAGTTCTTAGAAATTAACAAAGTCACATGGAAATTTGCCCTTAAAGAACGCCTATAACAAGTGACTCTTGGCCACTCACTGGGATTCCAGGGTCCATCCTAGTTAGTATTTAATTAATGCTTGCTTCAACTTGGACTCAAAATCGTGGAACTGGTTTTTCTCTTGAGAATCTCCCTCAGGATTAGCATAACTTGTTAACTAACTCCTTAGTGTCTGAGGAGAAGCTGCCCCTGAAAACCCTCAGAAGCCAAAGATTTGTCCCAGGATATCTTGAGCAGAAGCTTCCAAGTGCAAATCAGAGTTGTCTTAAAAACCTTTCTGCAGATAGCTGTCCCATAGGAAAAGGAGTTCTTTAAGTATTGTGACATCTTGTGACTACCCCAAGCACTAGTTGGAATGCCCATATGAATACCCTTTGCTAAGAACCCTTCTGGATCCTGACACAGTTTTTAAAACTCTCAATTTCTAGCCACTTGAGATAACTCTCTTGGAAGATTCTGCTGTCCATTGGGAATGATCTTAGCAAAGCAAATACAAAATACATAAAGGAAAGAAATGCATCTAAGAGGTAATAAGCAAAACTGTATCAAACAAGCAGGCTTTAGAAAGTGGGGCAGAGATCTGGGATCAAACACCCTTTTCTTTAAATTTTATTTTTAAATTAGCTTACAAAACTATTTCCTTATGGTTTTTAAATTCATCTTTAATTTCTGTTAGCCCATCTCAACTCTTCCCCTACCAACCCCTGGCCCTGGCCCAAATAAACCTTTGATCTACAGAATCATAACTGATTGAAGTCTTGAGACTAAGTGTCTCGTGTGAGCTCAGACCTAAATGAGACCTTCATGTCAATCCTACCCCCAAGGCTTATGAAAGAACATAAGAACAAGAGGATGGGGAAGACTTGTAAAATACTGTCTTCTAGACCTAATGCGGCTATGAACTCAGGAACTTGATACTATGGTTACCTTCTCAAGACCAAGCCCATAAAACAGTCAATATTTCAGTACATAGAATTGACTGGACTCAATGGGGGCGAAAAGTGGAGAAGGCATAAAGGTGGAGATGTTAGGGATGTCCAAGGAGAATAGGAAAGAGGAGATGGAGATGGTCAATGTATACATGTATGAAATTATCAAATAATAAATCAAAGATTTTTAAAAGAGTAAGAGTCACTGTCTCTAAACCTTTGCTTCCTTTGTTTACCCCAAGAGATGGTACCTTGATTACCCCAAGAGATTAGCACCTTGAGAACAAAAGCAGAATTAACATTCATCCAATGAGTACCAGGTGCAGGACAACATTTTTTTTATTAGTAGCTCATATAAAACAAAAACCAAAACCAAAAACTTAGCAGCCACCCTAAGTGGCAAGGAAGATCATTGTTCCCATTTATCTGGGAACCTAGGTCACATTAGGTTTCCTTCCTGTGACGTCTGGAAATTTTCCCTCTCCCTCTCCCTCTCTCTCTCCTTTTCTCTCTCCCTCTCCCTCTCCCTCTCCCTCTCCTTTTCCCTCTCCCTCTCCCTCTCCCTCTCTTCCTCTCCCTCTCCTCCCTCTCTTCCTCCCACTCCTCCTGCCTTCATTCTCTTCCTCTTTCTGTCTCTTCTTATATAAAGCAAGGTTTAAAAAATAAAAATCCCCACACAGAGCTAGAGGGATGGCTAGAGTGCTACAGAGGTCAAGTTCAGGTCCCAGCACCTAAGTCAGATGACTCACAATGGTCTGCAGCAACTCCATCCCCAGAGAATGCAGTTCCCTCCCATTAGCCTTGTAGACACAGAGAGAGGGAGGGCTAATCTCCTTAAAACTCTAGGTAAAATGAAATTTGCCACCATTAAAATGTGTGGAAGAGACACATGGGTAGACCACCATCTATGAATATGATTTGGGTCTTTGCTAATCTGCTTACTGGCATGGATATTTTTGTTTGTTTTTTTTGTTAGGTGTGTGTGTGTGTGTGTGTGTGTGTGTGTGTGTGTGTGTGTGAGTGTGAGTGTGTGTGTGTGTGTGAACTTCGTACATCTATTTTAAAAAAAATAATTTTATGACTGTTTACCTTGTGGCTATAAATGAGAAGCGTGGGTGACACAATCAAAGTTCTAAAGACTCAAAGTTCTTCCTGCCTTCGGAGGTTGTTTTGTGGAAAGGATTTGATTCATCCCACAGAGCCCCAGAGGACAAAGCTAGAACTGGTAACTAGGAGCTTCAGAGGCAGCAGTTAGCACAGCTGAAGAACAAACTTCCTTTCAGCTACAGCCATTGGAAGGCAGAGGGGATGCTGGGAAGTGATTAATTCCCACAGAGACAGAAAGTTCTCTAGGAAACGTTCTTTGGAGTTTGGACTAAATGACCTTTTAGAGTCTATAAAAGGCGGTTCTAAATCCTGTTTGATTAACTATTGGCAGTAAGCTTCTAATACTGTCCTTAACACATCATGGCCATCTGCAGACATTATAGATGAATTGGATAGTTTTCCAGAACAAAGTTACAGGTCAATGTGGCGAATTAAGACACAGTTCTTAAAATGCAATGGAAAAACCCTGGTCCGCTCCCATTCATTCATGAATGAACAGCTCATCCGCTGCAAAGAGTGCAGACTGGAGGATGAGGAACCCTGACGTCATCAGCACCTGTGTGGGCGGAGAACAGTCCCGGCAGACAGGGATAAACGGGAATAAAATGTTCCATTTGCTGATAACCTGATGAAGAGAGGAAGTGGGACTAACCACCGAAAACAAAGTGTAAAAGCTTGTCTGAACTGCTTCTCAAAGGATCCTCAAAACATGTTTTTGGGTTTGTTTGTTTGTTTTTTTTTTTTTCCTTTCTCAGGAAGAAGATAATAGATAAGTCAACTGGATTTGTCAAAATATTTTCAGGATGTAACTTTTTCAACGTGATAACTAAAACCTCCCCCATGATAGATATCAGGATGGTTCCAAAAGCACTAGGCAATGCAATGCATTTAAGCCGGTAAAGAGCCATTGGGTGTGAGGTCACACACCTGTGATGCTGCACACGGGACGCTGACGCAAGCGCAGCATCTGCAAGGGCAGCTTGGATCGAGTACAGAGACCATGACGTAAGCAGGGGCGGGTAGGCAAAGGTCAAACAGAGCTTTCTGGCTCATGCTGCACATGCGACCACTGCCTGGTAGTGAGTACCCTGTGGGAAGGCTGAGTCTCCTGGCCACCTCTCTTCAGGGGATCATTCCTCACCACAGCAGGTCATTCTACACAGAAACAACCCTTTTGTGAACTTGTTCAAAGTTTACCACAGCAGGTCATTCCACACAGAAACAGCCTTTCGTGAACTTGTTCAAAGTTCAAAGTTCAAATTGTGCTGACAGTACTCGATTAAAATTGTCTGTGCATACTGTGACACATACAGACGTTCCAGTTCTGCTCCCAACAATTCCATTCTTGAGAAGGCCCGAGGAGGAAGGCTCAGAGCACCGACATTCTATAAAGGGTCTCGAGATGATCATGATGGCCGCCAGGGTTGACAAGGCGTGAGATGGGAATTGATACTTGGAAGTGTGCAAGGATGAGGGGTTCCAAGGTGACAGCTGGCAAGAGGGAGTTGCAGCATCTGGGAAGTACTGGGATGAAGGGTGAGGAAGATGCGGTTCACTGTTCAAACATTTTCATTTGAGCAAAAGAATGAATTCCCTCATGTTTGCTCTCCCAAAGTTACGGTACATGAAGATTTTACACTTTTAAGAAACATAGTCGAAGCCGGGCGGTGGTGGCGCATGCCTGTAATCCCAGCACTTTGAGAGGCAGAGGCAGGCGGATTTCTGAGTTCGAGGCCAGCCTGGTCTACAGAGTGAGTTCCAGGACAGCCAGGGCTACACAGAGAAACCCTGTCTCGAAAAAACCAAATCCAAAAAAACCAAAAAAAAAAAAAAAAAAAAAAAAAGAAAAAAGAAACATAGTCGAGATGTTTGCACATCAGAAAGAAGAAGAAGTCACCGTGGCCACCCATAAATCTCTAGAGGCATGTATTATTATGCATGCTTCTTTTCAATCCTAAACAGACAGGAAGCTTCTTCTTGCATCTTTGAACAAAATAATGGGAAAAATCAGGAAAAATACCTGAGGGCCTGCAGCCTGAGCTCTCAGGGGTCCATCTTGTGTGCGGTGGCACAAAACTAAATTCCAGCGCCCCCCAGGTGGACCCAGAGGTCACCATCTTCTACACACTCAGTTCAACGCCAGGCAGGGCCATATAAGACCCTGTACCTCCCAAACTAAACAGAAACCTGTCAGAGGAGCTTGGCATGTTTCTATTGAGCGTAGCTGAGCCTTCTAAAATCAAGAGTAGAGCAACACAAAGAACAGGAGAGGCTTTTCACACAGAAGGGAAAGGAGGGAGGTGGGAAGGAACACAAAACCATAAGGCCCAACACTTGTTCTTGTTCTTGGCTATCCCAACAACCTCGAGCATCCACCCAGCCGAAGGCATTTCCTGAAAGCCCCTCCAGTCCCTCCGAACTATTCAGGTAACAGAGCACACTGCTCTTCTCCGTTTTCAACTCAGTGTTTAAATTTTAAAGATGCATTAAATAATTATGCAGGGCATTGCATTTTTAATGTTCTTGTAAATAAGTTATGAGTGAGTATGGTTCCTCGTAGGAGATGCGCGATCATCTATTCTTCCCTCTCTGAAGTACCCTCAAGGTTTATCACTTATCACAGCATTCCAATTTAGTCTCCCAGTACTAGGCTTCCTCTTTATTTCTACAGAGATGGAGACAAGACCATTAGAGAACTGTTTTTCCAATGAAGAAAAAGTAGTACAGTGAAAAACAAAATCTCATAGAAGGCCAAGTATATAACTAAACGAATCCACGGTGGCCCCAACAAAGGCTTAGGATTTTCTAGATTGGGTAAGCATTTCACCTGTCCCTTCCTGTAAGGATCATTTAACTGTAATTTAAAGTAAGTCCACAAAGAAAAACAGAGGATACTGAAATGTTTTGCTAACTGAAACATAAACCACTTCAGTGAAAAAATAGACAATAATTACTAAAGCTAAATATTAATTGTTTGCGATTTTATGTCGCTATGTCTTGGAAAAAATTATGTCCCTAAAATCAACATTATCCATAGACTAAAGCGATTGCATAAAATCATGATCTTTTGCTTTAAGGCTACTTAAGATTCTGCATTGGAATGATTTGAGATGTGCTGTCAAAGCATTCTTATTGAAATGTGTCTTCTCTTGATCTTTTTATAGTGTCTCCCTAGGGAGTTCAGGCTCCGGCTCCAGTAGCAAGCTGTCTATATTCCAGCTTTAAATTATTCATTTGTGTATGTGTATACGTTTGGTGTATGTGTATGGTGTGTGTGTGGGAATGTGCATGTGTGTGCACAAGTGTATGTATGCATGTGTGCACATGTGTGTGTGTGTGTGTGTGTGTGTGTGTGTGTGTAGAGTCCAGACATGGACATGCAGTGGCTTTCTGTATCACTACCTACCTTATTTGACAGAAAGCCTCTTACTAAACCTGAGGGTCATCAATTCACCCAGCCTACCTAGGCAGGAAGGCCCAGCTCATCTCCCATGACTGCTTGCTTAGAATTGCAATTATAGGTGCAGGCCACCAGTGTTCTGGGTGAGTGCTGCTGACTCACACTTGTGCATCAAGTACTTTCCTAACAGCCATCTCCATAGTCCTGTCAAGATATTTCTTTATAAAAATTAGTCAATTAGCTAATTAATTAAGAGCTTTCTGGTTTCAAGCTTTTTTTAAAGATTTATTTTATTTTATGTATATGAATACACTGTAGCTGTACTGATGGTTGTGAGCCATTATGTGGTTGCTGGGAATTTGAATTCAGGAGCGTTGCTCCCTCTGGTTGGCCCCACTCGCTCAAGCTTAAAGATTTATTGATTGTTATATCTAAGTGCACTGTAGCTGTCTTCAGACAGACCAGAAGAGGGTGTCAGATTTCATTACACATTGTAGTGAGCTACCGTGTGGTTGCTGGGATTTGAACTCAGTACCTTCAGAAGAGCAGCCAGTTCCCTTAACCGTTGAGCCATATCGCCAGCCCTGGTTTCAAGCTTAACAGTAAAAACCATCAAACAGACATCAAAAGATGCCGATTCCTATTTTCTGATCATCTTATAACTGTTTTGGAAATAAAAATAACTACAGCTCAGGTTCAGCATGAGATAAGATTTTCTCACCTGGGGAGATAATCAAAAGATAAAAAAAAAAATTGGGGGGAAGGTTCTATAAGCTAAAAGAAACAAACAAAAAGCCATGTCATATCAACACTCTGAAAACAGGAAACCCCAATACCCTTTCCCTCTGCACCAGTCAGCAAACCCTTGCCATTTCATGAGTGCTTCACACATATGCCCCCCACCCCCCCACTCCCACCCCCACCCCCCACACCCTCCACACCCCCATCTCATCAGAGCAGTAGAAAGGCCATCAAGGTTAACACAATCAGTCTTCTGTTGATTCTGTGTCTTTCCTAAAGGAAATGAGTACTCTTGAAAGAAGACAGTCGCACTAGCACACACTCACAGACATGTCAGTACCCAAGTGTTCCTTAATCTCTGTTTCATCTTCCCCGTCTTTAAACTGATAACAAAAATCAGACAGTGCAATTGCCCTCTTACAAGCGGTGCTGCCATCTGGAATCTAGAATCTAGGATCTGTTGTTATTGTCCTAATGGTTATGTGGATGCAGCCCTCACTGTGTTAGGAACTATTCCTGAGATTTCCAGTGTGCTGACTCATTTATGATGAGTGTGCATGTGTGCACACATGAGCGTGTACACACACACACACACACACACACACACACACACACCTCATAGTTAGAAACTATTTCACTTACATTTTACAGATAAGCAACTCAAGGACCCTTTCGAGATGCTTGGAAATTAACATCCCACGCACACACACCACCACCACCACCACCACCACCACCACCACTACTACCACCGTCAGAGAAGTCACTCTGATATAACAGGATCCCATAGGATGTGGGCCCACAGAAAAGGAGCTTAACTCTTTGGTCTGATTGGCTTTTGTGTCTCCAGGCATGGCTCATTTGTAGTTCAGGCTCAGACTCACCATGTGGCTATCTCAAGCGGGCCTTAAAGCCACAACTCTTGGAAAATGTGTTGGTTTTCTTGTTATTTTTCTCATGAGACAGAGACTCATTCTAGAAATTCGATTCACTTTATAGCCCAGGTTGGCCTCAAACTCAAAGCTATCCTCCTGCTTTAACCACCCAAGTGTTAGCCACCATGTCTGACCTATGCATGTTAATGTTTTACAAAATCTTGTTCTACAGTAAGAACAATACATTTCTGTTTGTCATACAGTCTTCAAATGTTTTCTCTAAACTTATTTTTCTTTTGTTTTCATGCATTTTTCCACATAGAAGCTCATAATTTGTTAATGAAAACCATCCAACCCATTTCTTAAGTGGCATCTGGGTGTTTTCTCTCTTTAAAAGAAAAATTAACCAAATACAAACAAAAAATTTATTGTATTTTAATTTTCAAATTCACAACTTTTCCCAGCATGTTCGGGGGGGGGGGGGGGGGGGACAGCTGGAAGTCTGTTATGCAGACTTCATTTTTTCTGATATTTTTTCCAGAATAAGGGGGTAGTTTATATAGTCTTTTATGTAGTTCAGACTGGCCTCAAATGCACTATACAGCTAAAGAAAACCTTGAAATCCCCATTCTCCTGCCTCTGCCTCCCAAGTACTGAGACTGCATGTATATATCACCACATCTATCTTTCTCCTCTGAATTCAAACTTGACTTTAACCACAAATTACAATTTTACATATACTTCAGCCTGTTTCTAGATCTAATGCTACCAGTTGCTGCTTTAAAAAAAAAAATGTGGCCCTGCTATTTGATATTTTAAGGTTTTCTCCTTCTATTAAAAAGAAGAATAGAAAAACATATATATTACGTGCCAGATCCCAGAGACTAGACGAGGACATTGGATCCTCTGGAGCTGGAGTTACAGGCAGATATGAGCTGCTTGATGCTGGTGCAGGGAACTGAACTTGGGTCCTCTAGAAGAAGAGCAAGTGCTCTTAACCACTGAGCTATCTCTTCAGTTTTATGACATTAAGTGTCTAAGCACACATTAATAGCTAGTAGGATTGGTACTCTATTATAAGTACGCTTCATTGTCATTTTTTTTCTTTAAAATTTCAAGTTTCAAATGCATGTGAAAATGTTTTTCAAATAAAAGCATGCAAGGCTGAATTTTTATTGTGAACATATTAGAAAAATTGCAATTTTCATGGTTTTGAGCCTAAGTGTGAACTAGATTTCCATTTCTTCATGCATGTCAATGAAGCATCTGGCTCTCTACAAAGGACTTATGTAATGCCAAACATTAACCTGTGAACCCCACCTGCCCAGGAACTGGGTATGCCCAGGATACCTTCCTAGAATTCTAGAAATTGTAGAAAATGGCAAAGCCTCGAGGGTGAGTAGCGTGGCCTATAGGTTTGTCCTTATAAGCCCCGGTAGTATGTGGCTTGGAGCCGTTCCCAGCTGGGAAATTCCATGGAATGGTCCTCATCAAAGTCTATCTCTTGGTCAGTACTTAAAATTTAATAAAGCTTGCTTAAAATTTGGCCCGAAATGGTCGAGTTGCTCTTTTCTGGCAAATCTCAGGATTAACACTCACTTCTCTGTGAAATCAACTCCTCGCAACCCAGTTGTGAGCGAATCACTCTTCCATTTCCATATCGAACTCATTATTGCCACTATTTTTAAAAGCTGCTAAAGTTCTTCTTTTCTTTCATCTTTGCAAGTCCAAAGAAAATGGCAAAGTCAGGGAAAAGAAATTAGTAGAGATTTTAAAAGCTAAACGCAATTTGATGTTAGAAACATTTAAATGAAGCACAAAGGCTAAATAACACTACTAAAAATTAAGACAAAAGACGTGGATACGTTGAATTAAGTTCGGGGAAAGAGGTGAACATGCTATTAGCAGAAATGAAGTAGGACCATAGATTCTAACTCATCGTTTTAATTATTTGTGTTACTATTGTGAGCATATCTACAGGGGTAGATACATAACTTCATACGCATGGAGAGGTCAGAGGATAAAATCAGTTCTCTACTTTCATTCTGTGCATGGAACTCAGGTTTTTGGCCTTATACAGCTAGGACATTTGCCCTCTGAGCTGTGTTGTCTACTTACATATCATCCAAATTTCAATTATAAGCAAATTTGATTCTTTGTGTCTCGCCATTGTGTAAATCATGTGCAAATGAACACTGAGCCAGTTGCCAAGGGCCAAGATGCTTCAAGTTTCTTTCCCCACGCCCTCAGAAAAAACTGAGAGGTAACACAACCAATCAATTCTTTCTAGACCCAATACCTCACACAGAATTTGCGCTGCCCAGGGCATTGACATTTGAGCCCTAAAAATAAGTGTAATACAATGGAGAGTCTGGATTTAGATCTGCGTCAGTGTAATTAACGTAAACATAAGTAGCTGTAACTGGCCGCTGTAATGAACGGTACCTTGGTGGTACCGTATGTTTACACTTGGAGGTGTTGTTGTTGCTATTGCTGTTGCTTTTAAAATCTGGAAACTGAATTCAGCTCTTATACACAATTTCTCCCCTTCTAATGAGTTCATTTGCATTCCAAAAGGATGGACTAGGGGTTTTCAGAATAAAACCCGGGAGGAGTGTTATACACATATTGACCTGAATGCATTTTATTTTTATAGAAAAACGAGTTATTTTACTGTAGGAAGACATCTTTCTCAGTGGGGAAAGGGCTCTGCAGAGCCCCAAGCACTACTTAAATATTAAGAATTTACAGCATGAATGCTTTCTGCTGTACAAAACAAGGAGTGTGCCTTTACTCCCTCTCCTCAGCAGCAGAAAAGATGATGAACCAGACATGAGCCTTCACACAAGCTGATCACCACCTAAGCAAGCTACAACTGGAGCGAGTGCTCATTTGGGCTTCGGTCAAAATACCCAGGACATCCTTGACCATAACTCACACCTGTGAGCTAGAAAGAAAAGTCAGAACCAACATTTTTCAGTAGTATCAGAGACAAGAGCAAACCAAACCCAAATATAATGAAATAAATATTGAAAGTCACCCAAGCCAAGATGGTGTGGAAAATGCCTACCTTCAACGTTATAGTTCTAGACTGCAACCTAGTTAATGTGACTGAGTATCATGGGTGGCTTAACAGAATAACATACATAGATAGATAGATAGATAGATAGATAGATAGAACGAACAGAATAACATAGATAGATAGATAGATAGATAGATAGATAGATAGAACAGAATAACATAGATAGATAGATAGATAGATAGATAGATAGATAGATAGATAGATAGACAGATAGATAGATAGAACAGAATAACATAGATAGATAGATAGATAGATAGATAGATAGATAGATAGACAGACAGACAGACAGATAGATAGATGATAGATGATAGGTAGATAGATAAAGCAAAACAAAATAAAACCACACTCGAAACCTCTAGTATTGCCACAGTCTGTAACAGGTGGCCACAACAGCATGTTCTGTGGCAAAGTGGAGCTAAATCCCTGAGGTGGCTTGTGTCACAAAAAGTCAGTTCATTGGCCACTTTTCTCACTGCTCTGACAAAGCAATGGAAGGAAGAAGAGTGTCTTCTCCCTGACAGATGCAGGGTTATGTCTGCCATGTCAGAAGGTCTACGGCAGTAGGAACAGGAAGCCTCGTGTCACGTCTGTCAGCAGACAGGAGACAGAGCATTAGTACAGCTTGGGCTCTGTTTTCATTTTCAGCCTCATTTCTCCTCTGCCCAGACTCTAACCCAGGGTGTGGTGATGCCCGCATTCAGGGTGCGTCTCCCTCCTAGGTTAAGCCACTCTTGAAATAGCTTTAATGACATACTCAGAGGTTGGGTATATAGTTTCAATCCCAGACGATCCAAGTGTGGTGGTGTTTCCCTATATATCAGTACTCAGGAAGTAGAGGCAGGGACATTAGGAGTTCACAATTACCCTTGGCTATGCAGTGAGTTAAGAGGCCAGCCTGAACTTCATGAGACCCTGTCATAAAATAAGATGTCCTATTACATGTATGTCTTCAAGATAATTCCAAATCTACTGAAGTTAATGACAAATTAATCGCAGCCAATGCCGGCCAGGTGTTGATAACCTGGCCTCTTCTGCAATTGTGCCTCTCTATGAGCCACCTTTTCATATCATCCAATTCTCCATATTCACAATTAACTTGAGCCATTTAGTACTCTTTGGATTACAAACCTAATCACCAATCAGCAGGGTGTCAATATTTTTGGGGGGTTTTCTTTTTTTTTTTTTGGATTTGTTTTTTTCGAGACAGGGTTTCTCTGTGTAGGCCTGGCTGTCCTGGAACTCACTCTATAGACTAGGCTGGCCTCGAACTCAGGAATCTGCCTACCTCTGCCTCCCAGAATGCTGGGATTACAGACGTGCACCACCACTGCCTGGTGGGTGTCAATATTTTGAGACTGAGAAATACTCACAAAGTTTACAGATTGCTGCACATGCATTCTAGCAACACTGGGTATCTAGCACATGGTCAAAGTAGAGGCCAAGGAGACATTTTAGTTCCCAAGGGACCCTTCCCTGCTTCCTTCCCTCAGGATGTTCTTGGCACTGGAATATTTTCTATCTGGGGGCATCCTGGGGATATAGAACAACACTTTATTATTGCTATTAAGATTAGGTTGTTAAGCAATTTCCATCCCTTTAGCATCTACTGATGCTATACATGGGAAAAGAAACACTCCAATGTCTCTAAATCTCTCGTGGAGTTTCAGCACTAATGAGCCAGACCCCGTGAAGAAGGCACGTACTGCAGAGGAAGACCCTCCAAGGCAAACTTTAAAACATAAGGCAGAGACGGTATTTTCCAGACCACTGCTGGATGCCGATGATGGCCGGAGCTGGGGACTGTTAGGAGGGTCCAAGAAAGAAATCTCGTAAGACAGATTAGGTTCAAAGCACCTAAATATTACAGATGCTTCCTCCTGTGCATGCCTGTGATGCTCCTTTGAATCATTAAATCAGTATCCTCTCCCAGCATCCTTCATATCAGGCCACAGTCCCAGGAACCATCATTTGGAAAGTGGTTCAGCAGTTGGAAGAGAGATTCTGAAGCTGACGTCTGGTTCATGTCATATCTAGGTAACCCATACACTTTCTACAACACAGCAGCAGCTGTACGGCGAAGGGGACTCAGCCCCAACTGGTTAGAATTTCAGATGATCAAAAGAGATGGAGTTGCTGGTTGTACTGACCTATGACCTCAGCAGACAGAAGGAGCCGCTGTTCAAGTCCAGTCTGAGACCAACCTGGGCTCCGTGGTAAGCCCCTGTCTCCAAATTTAAAAAGGAAAAAAGAAAACCAAACAAAACAAATAGCAGGAGTTGCTTTATGTAGTGATGGATGTTAAATTGACGTCAGAGCTACCATTCTTCCTGAGCCCGTGACTCATCACTGGCCAAGGAACACCACAAGGTTTAAGTGCTCATAGCACAAAGGGCATGTTGAGACCTTGGAGCGGACACACGCAGAGGAAAAAACAGAAAAACAAACGCACTTTCCTGTTTACAGCAGGAGGGGAAAAAAACCCTTAAAACTCCAGGACACCTGAAGTGTGAGTCTTATGTGAAGCCCTATGGCAGAGTAGCTGCACTGGGCAAAGGAGAAAGGCAAACTTCACAAACAAGTGACCGGCCTGTGTTCTTTCGTCTGGGTAATGAGTTGACCTAAGAAAACCTCTAAGCCCTCATAGTTGGGGCAAAGCCAGGGAAAATATCAATACCTGAGTCTTCCCCACTTGCCTCCCTCAGGATGGGCCGTGGAGCTGGCAAATTTCCTACCCAGGACTTACTTTCCACTGAGGTAACACTTTATATTACTGTTATTAAGATAGGGTCATAAGAACTTCGGATGGCTGAGAAGCATCTTAGAAAATGTTCAGCATCATTAGTCATTAGGGAAATGCAAATCAAAACGACCCTGAGATTTCTCCTCACACCAGTCAGAATGGCTAAGATAAAAAACTCAGGAGACAGCAGGTGTTGGCGAGGATGTGGAGAAAGAGGAACACTCCTCCACTGCTGGTGGGGTTGCAAATTGGTACAACCACTCTGGAAATCAAGCTGGCGGTTCCTCGGAAAACTGGGCACGTCACTTCCGGAAGATCCTGCTATACCACTCCTGGGCATATACCCAGAGGATTCCCCACCATGTAATAAGGATACATGCTCTACTATGTTCATAGCAGCCCTATTTATAATAGCCAGAAGCTGGAAAGAACCCAGGTATCCCTCAGCTACAGTACTCACCTCAGCAGTTAACAGATCCTTCTTGGATTATCTGTTTCCCTAGGGTAATTTTCTGAGTGTCCAAAGCACAGATCATTCTCCAATCCCATTGAGGCACGGGACACATTTGAGGCTGAAGCGAATCTTTAAAGTGATGTGAGTTACAATTTAAAAGTTGCTCCTCCACTCTTCTCCTGTGACTCACTGTTCCTTTGATGTGGAGAGCTGTCACTAGACCCAGATGGCTCTTCCCTGAATAATTTATCTCTAACAATTTCAGGAGGAAATGAACCTTCTGTTGACTTATAAATTGGAATAACAAATAACAACAGGCTGCCTGCCTTTCCCCTCCATTAATTTCACTTCCCCACTTTTTCTCCCATATCCACCGTTCTTTCTCATGAGCCCTGTGTTGTTTACTTAACCAGGTTTTAAAGCTGGACCAAATGCAAGCCACCTTTGAGACATGGCCAGGCAACTAGATTTTATGTTATTTTTTATCTTGTTCCTGCTGTTGGTATTACCAATGGAGGTTGTTGCTTTCAAACCTGAAGCAATGCTCTTTATCCAAGACCATCTTCAGTGAGCTTGGCACAGGGGGGCTTTCTCATTATTTCTTCTCTAAAGCATAATCACGGGAGCCAGAGTCTCTGACGGTTTAAGCCTCTTGCTGACTACAAATCAGACACTTGTGAAAACAACACTCATTACATGCCAGGACACGTACTAGTCAGGAGGCCCTGGCATCGGCTCCACCTTTGCACCGGGCTACTCAGCATTAAAGGGACCAGGTTTGCACTAGACGTGAACTAAGGCTCTTCATCCATCCTTTGGGCCACTGATGCTCATGCTTCTTGCAACTCTGTGAATTCTTCTAGTTTCCAAGAAATCCTAGAGTGTTTCCATACCTTGAGAGAGCAACTGGCATTAACCTTTATGGTCTTTAGCACTTGTTAACCCTGAAGCCAGAGTAGGCCTTACACCCCATTAGAACTATCTTCTCTCTCTCAAATTGTTCTGAGTTTAGTCACTTATAACAGCCATCGTGTTTGACATTATGCCTTCAGATTCATCATTTGTCCCTCTCTAGATACTGTGGGATCCATGTTCAGGGGTTGTTTATTGTGTTCATCTTTAGTGTCTCAGTCGAGAGACAAGCAGACAGATGTTTGAAAGATACGTGTGGATGCCCTGGATGAAGGGAAACTCATTCAGCATAAATGTACTGCAGATAAAGGATGGATAATGCCTAACCGCCTCCAGACTTCTTCAAGGGCTTTTGTGTGCTTTGACCCAAGCTGCCTTCGGATGTATGCGCTTATATCTAGAAGAAGCCCTGGGTTATGAAACGACACCCACACATAGTTCTCATTTTCAAACCTTGGAATGTTTCTCGGATCTGTTCTTTTTCCACACACCACCTCATTATCTCCTGATAGCTTATAAAACAGTCTTCTAGTCTCCTGCCTCCAGGAGTGATCCCGCCAACTCCTCCCCTTCAAACAATCAGAGGGATTTTTTTTTTTTTTGAAACACACCAGACTACATCCTTCTCCTCACAAAGCTTCTCTCTCAGAAGACAATGTCTAAATCCTTTGATGGAACTCGAGCAGTGGCGCGGAGCCTGGTTGGTTTCCAACAGCCATCCCTCCCTCATCTACCACCTCTCCCTGATTCACTCTTCACCCTCAAGAGAGAAATCATTTCACCCACGTAAAATCACGGAGAGCTCTGCCTCACCTTCACAGGCATTCTCCACATCATTCTCCTGCCTCATACTATTGCCCAAGTGTTAGCACCTCCAAGGGAAGAAAAGACTGTGAATTCTCCCCACATCCCACATTCTGCTCCCAGGTTGTCAGTCTTTCCACAGTTTCCAATGGATACAGAAAACGTGGCTACTACGGTACTGCAGAGTGTTTACATGTTTATGTGTTGTCTGAACATGACTTCCAAGTTACAGAGAGGCAGACTGCTAAGAGCACAGTTCACTGTTCATACTTCAGGGGGAGGGAAACAACTCTAACAAGTTAGCAATCCAGCTCTAAAGGATGCCACCAATGTCTGGAGAGAGTTCACTCACAGACAGTAGGTAGAAATGGCCAGTGGGTTACAAGCCCAGTGCCCAGGGCACACACAACAGGCCACCATGTCCACCAGTGAGGAAAGGACAGTAAACAGATACTAGCTCTGGAACAGATGCTCCTGGGGGCCATGTCCCTTGAGATGGATGCAGGCTATCTGGTCCTAGCCTATCTGCTTGACTGGGTCAACCATGATGTTGGACACTCAACAGTCACCAAAATCAGAGCCAAACCAGAGGCCAGAGATCATGAAAATAGGGCTATTTGTTGAGGTATATTGGACCAGCATCTGCAAAGCTGTCGGGAGCCTGGTCTCAGAGGCAATCAACAGTTTATTTCGTCCTACTTCTGAGTGGTGTGGGCCACTAGCTCCCAGGGTTTGGTGCTCACTTCTGCCATCAGTAAGCTCCATTGTCAGGACATTTAGCAGGGGTGACTCCATGTGTGTTGTTTTGTATACTGAGTGTTACAACATTTGTCCAACATTAGGCGATGACCTCAAGATCCACCACTGTCATTCTTCTTTTTATATTTATTGTATCTAAGACTGAATTATAATGTAAGAGTCAAGGTCTGAATGTGAAATGAACTGCACCATCCCAGCTCTGAATACTTGGTCTCAGCCGATGGCAAGGTTGGATGATGGTATAGAACCTGTGGGAGGTGTAGCCTTCCCAGCAGCACTTGGCCAGTGGGAGTGGCCCTTTGAGGGTTACATTCTGGTCCTTCTTGTGGTCTAGTTCTCTGCTTCTAGGTCCCATAACCATGTAAGGGGTTCTACTGCACGCTCTGTTGCCATGGGCCCAGCCACTCCTGCTTCCTTTCCCACACTAACAAACAGAATTCCCTTTGACACTGTAAGCTAAAATAATCCTCCCTGCCTTCAGGAGCTTTTGATGGGTATTTTGAAACAGGGATCAGAAAACTAACTCAGACCCTGCCTGGACTGCTGAAGCGACACAGTTACCAGCATTGCTCAGGTGGATGTTCACAGCAGAAGGCCGGCTTTTCCTATCCCTTCAGAGGATCCGACCTCTGTTCAATGTTACTCTCCATTATAGAAAATGCTATTAAGTCATTTTCCTGGCTTTTGTGCTGGAAGGGAAACAACCGCATTCTTTTATAATAATATTCATTCTCCCAGCCTAAAATAAGCTTTGTGACTTGTTCTGCATTCCTTCTAAGTTCCCATGGGGTTCTTTAGTCTTCTAATCCTGATTATATGCCAGAACAAATGATAATAATTGGTAGTTGCATGTCAGAAATGAAAGGGATGCTTTGGGATGGAGCCATACAATGTGAGTGTGTTGTTGTGTGAATGTGTGGCATTTATTTTTCAAAGCAGCAGTTCGGTATAGGGAAGTGCATCTAGACTGAATCCATATCAGTATCTCAGCATTGCATGCGCCTTGGTAACAGTTCAGTCCTGAACAACTGGATCAGTCTTAGTGCGATCATCCATCAGATGAGGTCATTAACAGATTAACAGCAGGTCTTCACAATAAGAGGTCTTGGCAAGGGAAGGTGATGATTGAATACCAGAGCAATGGCTTTAAAACCTTCCATAAACTATAAATCATCAAATGGATGGGATTTTTTTTCTATTTGCTTCCCTAAATCCATGTGCTATACGAGTAATTGCACCAATATTTCTCTAAAGTTTACTAATGTGCTAAGAATTATGCACTTGCATTCTGAGTAAAGCCAATTCAAATATTTTGTTCAGTGTGAACGTATTGGGCAGGGTGTGTCTGGCATTACCATTTGTGGGGAAAATGTGTGGATATGTAGCTGAGTTTGGACTTTATCCTCCAGCAGGGTCCCTCTCCTACCTGTTTTCTTCACACTTGGCATGTTCTTCTGTTTGCTGTGCTCCAATTGGGATTTACCCAGCTGGCTATGGATGAACCTCAAAAGACTTGGCTTTCCTAAGCTAAGGAGAAGAGGCCCTGCTTTGTTCCCAGTCCAAGCCTTCTCCATCCATGGTTAGCTACAGGCCAAGAGGAAGGATGTTAAGCCAGACCCTCCACAGACCCTGTGAACACAGGTGCCTAGAACTGCAAGCATCATGACTTAGTATTTGAGAGTTTTGTAATAACATATAACTTCATCTTTAAAGTTCATCCATCCTAATAGGTTTTCTTCAAGTCACCGAAATGTCGTAATTCTGTTGAAATGTCCCTAGACATGCAGTCAATTTACTGTAAAAATATATCTTGAGAATGACAATACCATGTATGATTGGGCCAGAGTTTTTCAGGACCCAGCTGTTTCCTATTTAGTCTATTTTAATGGCAATCCAATATAAAGAGGTTTGTACCAATGTGAGCAATGGTCAATTGTTTGTGCTTTAATACAAGCAATCCGGGATTTACACAAAAAACTCCTCCCTTTCTCCTCTGTTCTTTCCCAAGGTTTCTTGCTTTGTTTTTCCTTTGTTTTTACTTTTGTTCTCTTTGAAAGCTGTTATATGCAAAGTCACAGTCCTTTCATATCATCGACTCTGGGTCATGGATGTGTGAACTCTCTGAACAAGCATAGCCAACCAGTTCCAAAGACCTGGCTAAAACACACTCAGCTACCAAGTGTGCCCACTGCTACCCTTCCTACACACAGCTTCTGGACTGGTAGTGTCTCACTTATTCCCAGTGCTATCCCAGCTATCAAGAGGTTATCAAATTCAGAATTTAGAGTTGTCAGGTAAGTGGACCAAAGTACTTGATGCCCAAGCCTGACAGCTTGAGTTGGCTTCCCAGAACCCATGTAAAGGTGAAGAGAATTGACTCCCCAAAGTTGTCCTCTGTCTTCTAGACATAGCACACATGAACAATGCACACATGACATACACCCCACACACATTAAGCACACCTTCCCTCATGCAATAATAATAAATAAGATTTAAACTCAGGATTCTGGGCAGCATATGCTGGGTAGGCACTTTATTTCTCACCCCTTCAAGTTCTTTAGGTGATGGAACTAAAGACACTAAAACTACCACAAAATAGAAAATTTAATCTCTAGAGTTGAAGCAAATGACATAGTATCACATGTAGGCCACAAATAGTCAAATGTAGATGACTGTGTGTGGATCAGTCTAAGACTTTTTTTTTTAACAAAAATGTGTATTTCTTCTTTGGCTTCCAGTTGAAACTACAACTCTATTTTCACCTTCACTCTCCAACTTGCAACTGTTTTCCCCTTATCAATTAGTTTTGTTTTTGTTGGGTTTTGTTTTGGTTTGTATGTTTTGACACAAGGCCTCTCTTTTGTCCATATTAACCTCAAACTTACTAGATAGCTGAGGTTAGCCTTAAAATCTTGATCTTTATGCCTCCTCCTCTGAATTGCTGAGTTTACAGTCATGGCATATACCAACACATGCAATTTTAGATATCAGTCTTACAAAAATAAAATATAGGCCTAAGTTTATCTGTTTATCAAACTTGAACCTACTACAGAAGGCATAGATATTGAATTCAGAGCTAGAGATTTAGGCACCTTCCAGGACCCTGAGAGCTGACAGTCTAACAAGTGACTACACATTGTTAAATCACACAAAAATATTTATTTCATTATCATGTTATGGTCACTATTGCTGTGATGAAACACCATGTCCAAAAGACACAAGTTGGGAGGAAGGGGTTTATTTTGCTTCCATATCACTGTTCATCGTCAAGGGAAGTGGGAAATCAGGGCAGGAACCTGAGGCAGGAGGTGATACAGAGGCCATAGAAGGGTGCTGCTTACTGGCTTGCTCCCTAGGCTTTCTCAGCCTGCTTTCTTATAGGACACAAGACTAGCAGCCCAGGGATGGCACCACCCACAATGGGTTGGCTCCTCTACCATCAATCACTAAGAGAATGCCTTACAGGCCTGCCCACAACCCAGTCCTATTTAGGTATTTTTTAACTGGGGTTCTTTCCTCTCAGGTTCTCCATGAGGTCCTCCGTGCCTTCAGAACCTGTATTACGGGGGTGACTCTAAACTACTGAGCTCAGCCAGTGTGAGGTACAACCTTGGCTTCCTCTGAAACACAGCTTCCATGTGCTGACTGACTCTCAGGGAATACTTTCCAGGAAATTTCACCTCAGAGATGCTGGTGAAATTTTCTTAATCACCACTAATTTCTTGAGTTTCATCCAATTAATATCAAGTATCCCATTGAAGCAGAGGTTTCACTTTAGTAGTTCTGGTATCTTATTCATCACAGCTAGCTCATTAGCCCCAGCTAACCAGAACCACAGAATCTTAACTCAAAATAACAAATGGCCCCAATGAAGTCTTTAAATTTCCCTCTGAAACTTCACCATCCAGGAAGATGAGAAGAAGAAATTAGATGGAGATCTTCTGTATTGCTCTCAACAGCCTTATCTTCCAAGTTCTTACAGAACAGCTCACCAAACATTGAACACACAACGGATTTTCTTGCACAAAATTCCAAAGTCCTTCCACAATCCTCTCCAAAACAACATGGTCAGATCTGTCGCATAAATACCTGACTCCTGGAACCAACTCATCTATTTCTGTTTTCTATTGATGCAATAAAACACCATGACCAAAAAGCAAGTTAGGGAAGAAAGGGTTTATTTGGCTTACTCTTCCACATTGCTGTTCAAAAGAAACCAGGCAGGAACTCAAACAGGGAAGGAACCTGGAAGCAGGAGCTGATGCAGAGGCCATGGAGGGGTGCAGCTTAGTGGCCTGCTCCCTATACCTTTCTCATCCTGCTCTCTTATAGAACCCAGAACTACCACCCTCAATGTGCCAAGCTCTCCCATCAATAACTAAGTAATAAAATGTCTGATAGGCTTACCCACAGCCCCATCTTACAGATGCATTCTGTCAGTGGAGGCTCCCTCCTCTCGGATGACCCCAGCTTGTGCCAAGTTGGCATAGAACTATTCAGCACATCATGGAAGTAAAAGTCACAAAATACGGCTATAGCAGAAACCAGCCAAGATCAGCATGGAAGGGTAGGGCAAGTCTCCCTGAGATGGTGGCATTTCAGCTGAGAACAGACAATTGAGTGGGAGCTAGGCAACGATGCTTTTCAGGGAGAAGAAAACAGCCACCTTCAAACATAAAGGCAGAACTTTCAAGGATCTTATGAAATAAGGCCAGCAGGATATGCAGGAAATCAGGACAGCAGGATATGCAGGAAATCAGGACTGCAAGATATGCAATGAATAAGGCCAACAGGATACACAGAAAAGAAGGCCAACAGGATATGCAGGAAATAAGAACAGGATTTGTACAAAGCAGAAGAGAAGGGTCAAGAGAAGCAGGCACAAGGAATGTGGTTCCTCTGCACAACTTGAAGCAACAAATTGGCTTTAAGCAATGACCTGACGTCCATTTGTAAGAGGGACCATAAGCTCTCACCAAATCTCACTATGGTCTGTTTTGTAAATGAAGTTTAATTAGACTGCAGCCTTGCCTGCTTGTTGCTATGACTTACCTTCCTAGGAGAGAGAAGCTCTCCATTCATATGGCCAACAAAGCCTTGTCTATCTCTTTGCAGAAGGTATTTGTTGACATCTGGTTTGAGGAATTCATCAGAAGGCTAAGACAGTGTTAACAAGAACAAGTCAGGATGTACTGGGAAAGGTCGTGCAGAAGACCCATTGACTTTGACCAGGGCCTTGTGAAGAGCAACCGGCACAACTGAGGAATATTAAGTAGAATTGAGCCAGGTGGGATAGTATGCACTTTTAATCCCAGAACACAGGCAGGCAGAGGCTGGTCAATCTCTGTGTGTTCCAGGCCAGCCTGCTCTACATAATAATGACCTCCTGTCTCAAAAAATAAGTATTATTATAACTATGGAATTGTGTGGTGAGAAGGCTAGGCTGATTCCATGATAGGCTTCAGATTAGCAGTAAAGGAGGCACAGCCTAAATCTCTGTTTCCAAGAACTGGGCAATTCCACGCCTCACAAGCTGCCTGGCCACCTGACCTGAGGCAAGGACAATGGGTCAGCAGCAGTTTCCAGACTTCCTCAGCTACTTCCTCAACAAAAGTCTCCAGACCTCCCCAGCAAGTTTCCAACCCCAACGCCCCAGTAATAGAATGTCCATAGAGATGAATCCAACAGATTAACATAGAGGTCACCTACCCCAGAGTTCCCTAATGTGCTTTAAATCAGGCTTGCAAGCTTCACTTGGCTGTCCCTCTATTCTGGTAATGGGAGAGCACGGAGTGCTGGATTTCTGCAGAATAAAACATTCCTTGAGTTTATAGTTACTATCTGAGTATGGGATGTGATTCTTCAGCAAATCATGGACCCTTATAGTGGCTAGAAAGATAGCTTTCTCATATTCTTCAGCATCTTTTGTACTCCGCCATATTTTAAATGTTTTCATATTCAAACAAAAATTGTGTTGGCTTTCAGACATCACTGCCAGAAATGCTCAGTACCTTTAGGTAATCTCAATTACCATGACTGTATCACATCTATAGAAAAAGGCAGAGCTGTCCCTTTCAAACATCACAACATGTTGAGGAAGAGCATGCTATGGTATGGAAAGCACAGACTTCTCATAAACCCTCCCCCAACGTTGACTGAGGGTGCCTACTTGGTAGAGATGGGAGCAAAAAGAGAGTTGCGTCACCAAAATGAGTGTGAGAGCATCTTCTCTGTGGCCTGTGTATGTATGAGTGTCTCTGTGTGTGTGTGTTTGTGTATGTGTACATGCATGAGTGTGTGTGTCTATGTGTGTGTGTGCATGTGTTTGTGTGTGCATGTGTGTGTATGTATATAACAATTAATGATAAAAAAGAGACCATGACTTTGAGACAAAGCAAGGAGAGTATAGAATGATACAGCTGTGTCCCTCTTTCTAGTTTCCTCTGAACTGTGCTGGTGTTCATGAGCCTTAGCGTCTTCAGATAATCCAAATATTTTGCTTTAATCATCTTCTGGTGGTTCTATTTGCTTTTTTTCTGAAATACAATATCAAACAATTTCACCCTTCTTTATAGGCTTGAAAAGTGAGTACCATTTAGTAACTCATTTTTAGATTTTTGTGGGAAAGATTCATTTAAAGGAAATTTATTAAATATAAAAGGTACTTCCATACATATGCAAATACATGTACATATGAATATATACATATAATTTTTGAGATGGCATCCCAAGTATCCCTGGCTAGGCTTGAACTTGTTACCTCTCCCAGTTTTACGGAATCCTGGGAATCTGTGCCCGGCTGTGGCGCATGCCTTTGATCCCAGCACTTGGGAGGCAGAGGGAGGCGGGTTTCTGAGTTCAAGGCCAGCCTGATCTACAGAGTAAGTTCCAGGACATCCAGGGCTACACAGAGAAACCCTGTCTCAAAAAAAACAAAAAAACAAAAACAAAAAACAAAAAAACAAAACAAAAAAACAAAAAACAAAAAAACAAAACAAACAAACAAAAAAAAACCTTCCACAAGGAATCCTGGGAATCAATCCCAGAGCTTTGTGTGTGTTAGGTGAGCTACATCCCCAGCCCACAGGTTTATATTTTTTCTCCAAACACAATATGGAAATAGAAACTATGCATTTTAATACCTGTGAATCTCCACCATCGACCGTTAGCTTCAGAGAGTCCTCATTCTCTTCCTATGGGAATGTGCGGCAGAAACTATGTCGGATACATATTAATTAAGCCAAGTTAAATGTGTTCACTTCAAAGTGCCCCTGAAATAGAATCTCAAGGGTGTCAAAGTAAACTTCGCTCTCTGAGACCCACACAAGCCTTTATATTGAGAAAGTCAACCCCCCCCACACACAAAAAAAAACCACTTTTATGTTGTTTTGCTACAGTTTGTCTTGTACTACCCCAAGAAACTTTGTGCAAAATTCCCAGAGTGACATTTTCCTTGGAGAACAAGACGCCCTTGTAGCAAATATGACTAAGACTATTTCTTCCAAAAAATGAGTCAACACACGCCATCAATTTAACCACAGATGGTGACTTATTACTTACAAGCAGTGATTCTTGTAGGATGGAAACTGTCCCTAGAATATGTAACTTCTGCAGCTATGAGAGTGATTTTAAAGACAAAGACTCTTTGGCTAGAGATTTAACTGGGTGACAGAATTGCTTAGGGAGCTCAAAGTTCTGGGTCTTGGTCCTCAACACCAAGCAGTCCTCGTGGGTGGGTATGGAGGTGCAGGGGGTGTCCAACCAATACATTTTAGAGAGCTCCCCAATAATAGTTATATCTCTTTTCTTTGTTTCCTGTTTACATTCAGTTTTGAAATAATAATAAAGAATTTTCTAGGTTCATGAAAATTATCGACAGACAAGCTCCTAAGCCAGCCATGACTGGCCAAGTAAGGTAATGATTTCACTAAGGCTCAGCTGTTTCTTAACTGAATATTAGTTATGTAAAAGCAAACCCTGAATCACAGACATGGCCTTCTGATGACTCTTCATCTTGACTGGTGATAGTTTTTTATATTTTGTGTTGTCTATTCAAGTTTTGTAGTTTTAAAACTGTGTTTGGAAAAACAATAGAATTTTTTTTTTCCTTAAGCCTTTTGTGGGAATACTTTGTAAAATGTGGACTGGCAACAGTACTGAAACTGGAAGATTCAGGAAAGCGCTGCACTAACATTCTCCAAGGAGGAGTCTTTGTGCAGTTCACCTGTCAGTCAGTACCACATGCAGAGCACAGAGATGGTCTGGGAATAGCCAGCTTCCAAACAAAGTGCTGAGAGAAAGCCAAAGATGCTCAGGCAGGCATGAGGGCCCACCGCTAACCCCAGGGCTCCGGAGGCAGAGGCAGGAAGATCCAGTCTACATGCTGACCTTTGGCTGAGCATCTGAGAGTCCTGAACTCCGAATATGCAGAAGCTTTTCTGTAAAAGCTTACTACTGCCATCTTCAAGGTTCTCGTGAAGAGGCTTGCATGCTAGCACTCCAGAGGAAGAGGCAAGGAGATCTCTATGAGATCCCGCCAGCTGGGTTCACATGGTGGGCTCCAGGCCAGCCAGGGCTACAAAGGAAGGCCCTGTCTCAAAAAGAAAAAAGAAAAAGAAAAGAAAAAAGAAAAAAAGAAACAATATAAAAGAAAAATTAGCTAGACATTTTGAATATTAAAATTTGATTTATAATTTGTTTACTTGGAAAATGGGCCTACAAGAGACCCGGGACATGTCGAAGCCAGAAGGCAGCTTTCGGGAGTCAAGTTTTGCCATCCTCTCTGTAGGTTTCAAGGACTCAACTCAAGTTACTAGTCTTGGAAACAAATACCTTTACTCACTGAGCCATCTCACCAGCCCCTCCAGATACACACACAAAAATGAGGTGCTTGCCTTTAATCCCAGCACTCGAGAGACAGAGGTAGGCAGATTTCTAGAAGTTAGAGACCAACGTGATCTACATAGCAAGTTCCAGGCTATCCAGGGCTACAGAGTGAGACCCTGTCTCAAAATAAAGTCAAAGAAAAAAATTTTAAAAAACTCTAGAAAACAGTAGCAATGACATTTTAAAAGAACAATATTCGAAGACAATGCTATAGCTTTAGCTGCTTTTTCAGTTTGAATATAAAAATAAATGAACCAACCCACTTTTATAATATAAAAGAGATGGCGAAGTTCCTCTTTTAAGGAGATTCATGATTAGAATATATGTGGTAAACAATCATAACAAAAGAAAACAATGACCTGAATAAATAAATCTCAATACTCCTCCTCATATCAAATAACAAAGAAGTGGAGAGGCAAGCTTCCTGCTGCTATTAAAGAAGAAAATCAAAGTCTCCCAGAGGAAAGTCTTCCTCCACACAAGTAACCTCTTACTTGTGACATTCATGGAATCACTAAATCGACTTCAAACGTTCTTTCCCCTTTCACTTAAACCCTTCTCAGATCTCTTCTTATGCTAATGTGTACTTTGAATCCTCAAGTAGGGTATTTAGTACAATTTCCCAAGCTAAGTCGCCCCACTTTTTTAGAATTCTGCGGAGAACAGCTTGTGAGGTGCTGTGCTAGATAAACCCTCTTACAAGGCTACAAAAGAAAAGAAAGAAAAAAAAACAAAAATAGTGAACTACGTTAGAAACAAGAACGTGGAGATAATAACTTGAGGGAAATAGTATATAAAGAGATGCTACCGGAAGTGCAGACATTTAAGGTTCAAGACCACGGTCCAAGAAAGCAGGGGCTATCCGGACCAGCTCTCCCAGCTACAGAGCAAGCCCCACTTCAGACAGAATATTAAGTGGGAAAGAAGGCAGATCAAAAGATAAGTGCATGCAGTTCAGCCTTGGCGTCTCCAGATCCTAGCCTGGGAAGCCAGGCAAGGGAACCTTCTTCCCAGACCCTCAAAGTGCCTTATTGAATCCATAAAACAAACTGAGGACAGACAAGTTACCAGAAACAGCTGCAGGGGGAAACCTGCAAATGCGTGGGAATCGCAGAAAGTGCAGAGCCCAGAGAAGTGCCAGATGGCTGGCATTTAAACAGCATTCTGAGCTACAGCAAGTAAAGGCTCTGTTCTGGCTGCTCGGTGGTGGAGGAAGGCCTGTTGTCGGGGTGGGTACCAAAGCTGACAGAAAGAGCTTCAGAGCAGTGAAGTATGGGTAGATGGCTGCACAGGGAGACAGAAGGTCACAGCATTCCATCCAGAGAGACAGCGTTTGATCTTTCACATGTCAGAAAAAAAGTCAGGTGAGCCAAGTCCTGCAACCTCAGTGCTTGGGCAACCCAGCCAGGAAGTAGGAGGCAAGTTTAGGCTACATCTTGACCTCAAATTCAATCTAAGTTACATAGCAAGGACCTCCCTCAAAAGCAATTATGTGCTGGGAAGGCGTAAAAGAATTCATCCACAGTAGCAATCAAAATATTATTTGCACAGGAATGACTGAACTACATTGTCACACTAGCAAACCTGATATAATTTTAAAACGAAGAAAAAAATATAAGATATGTTCACTTTCCCAGACTCATACTTTGGTGTATTTTCACTCAAAATAATAGAAAAATGATAGAGCCTCATGATTTAAGGCACACGCATCCATGACTAGCATTTTCTACATCCTGTTCTAATATACCTTCCTAAGGATGAGCAGAATCAGAGTAGGAAACAACCATGAATGTGTAATGCATTTATTCCTACAGTTAGAAATCTATTATTTCTACCTTAGACACCAAGGAGGATGCTTTATTGCATGAAGATGTTTTAGAAGCACATTTAGTGCAAATCCAATAGTTTCTATGTATGACACACTATACAGTCTTGGTCACAATCTAAGCAAAACGTCCATGCTGATGGAATGATCCTGGCTACATTTCTTTCTTCAGACACAAATACACAGGTACTTAATATTCTGTTGCCGTGTTACCGTCCTTCCTTGTCTCTCTAGCAAAGAGGTTTAATTTCTCCTCAAAGCCTCAAACTACAAATAGGTGATTTTCTAGTGTGTGATTTTTTGTCACGGTCACCCCTCTCTGAGCACTTCCTGTTACCATCTGTCTCTTTGAGGGCTAGCACACACTTTTCCTGGCTTACTTCACATCAGTCTGCTGTCTGGCATTTTCTCTGGCCTTCTGGGATTTTGGATAGCTGCTCCAGTCTGATTCACTCTGAGCTGTTCCCACTCTTGTGTGTCCTAATTCTTCCAACTAGTCTGGAATGCCAACCAACAGGCCCAGTTCTCATTCATGCAATGTTTGCAACATCTTCACCTGATGTTATCTCTTCCCCCTCCCTTCCTCTCTCCCTCTCTCCCTCCCTCCCTCTCTCTCTCTCTTGACATAGCCTATCTCTGAATTTGGAGCTCACCCCAGAGAAGCTCCTGTCTCTGTCTTTCCAGCAGTAGATTTCTCTAGGTGTTAGGGGTCCAAACAGGTCGTCACTGCATAGCAAGCACCTTACCTACTGAGCCATCTCCCCAACCCGTGTTTTTAAAACATCACCTTCACTCTATTTCTTATTGGTTTTAGGAAAGACTTAGAGATCAAACTCAGATCCCTCAGAACTCATCTGCATCTATCAGCTCCGTCTACTCAATGCTACATCAGCTACTTGTGAATTTGATCCTTGGTGTCTTTCATAACCCACACTTCATGAAATACTCCTTGCATAAGAAAACAGTCAACACCGTCAAGTTCTGTTAATACTGAACAGTAGAAAATGATTCACAGTCTGCACCTCTCTCACTCGTAAATTATCTCATAGGTGTTCGCCATGTCCTAAGTATGGCTCCAGCAACTGGGAATTCAGTGATTTAGTGGAAGAAAAAGAAAAACAAAAAAACAAGGGCTGGAAAGATGGCTCAGTGGTAAAGAGAGCTTATTGCCCTGGTCAAGGACTGAGGTTTAGGTTCCCCAACCCATAGAGTGTGGCCCTACCCACCTGTAACTCCAGCAACTCCAGCTCCGAGAGATCTTGGTATCCGCTTCTGACCTCCAGGGGTAACACACATGAATGTGGTACACACACATCCAAGCGGGCAAAATTCTCAAACGCATAAAATAAAATACATAAATCTAAAAAAGACGTTTAAAAGTACAGAGGCGATATTGAATTTCCAATAAAGAAGGAACTGAAGTCCTACACATTCGTGTCTGTATGATGATGTATGTGAGTCTATGTGCTTGACCTGTGTGCACATACATCCACAGAGGCCAGAGGTCAACCTCAAAGCTGCTCCATCTCACTCATCTCTATCTTGCTCATGCAGATAGAGAGGCTGGCTGGCGGCTCCCGGCTCCAGCTGTCTACGTCCCTGGTGCTAATGCTTCTGCGTGGAAGCTGGAGATGGAACTTGACTGGAGAACACTTTACGGATGGATCCATCTCCGCAGCCAAAGCCGGGGCACTTTTGAATTAAAATAAAAAATAAAAAATGAGGAAGTTTCCCATTTATGCTGAAAGAATCTACTTAATTCAGTATGCCTGCCTACACAGATTTATTTGTGTTCCCACCGAAAGAGAAGCCATAGTGAAAACCATTTTACTGCCAGTAAATATGTGTGGAGGGGCTGAATAAATGCCTTTCAGTTCAATTCATTAACTTTACAGAATTAATTAGTCCCTCTGAGCAGTGTTTCTTATCTATAATGGAAATGTAATTCTTTGTTTTGTTTTGTTTTATTGGTTAGGCTGTAATCTCTACACCCACCCACAGAAATAGCTGAACAATAGGTGGCCCTTTCTCCAAGTCAAATGTCACTTTATAATATCAAAGAAGTCCTAGTTAATTTAGCTCAAATAATTTTTATATATATTTTTTATTCGATATATTTTTTATTTACATTTCAAATGATTTCCCCTTTTCTAGCCCCCCACTCCCCGAAACTCCCGTAAGCCCCCTTCTCTCCCCCTGTCCTCCCACCCACCCCTTCCCACTTCCCTGTTCTGGTTTTGCCAAATACTGCTTCACTGAGTCTTTCCAGAACAAGGGGCCACTCCTCCTTTCTTCTTGTACCTCATTTGATGTGTGGATTATGTTTTGGGTATTCCAGTTTTCTAGGTTAATATCCACTTATTAGTGAGTGCATACCATGATTCACCTTTTGAGTCTGGGTTACCTTACTTAGTATGATGTTCTCTAGCTCCATCCATTTGCCTAAGAATTTCATGAATTCATTGTTTCTAATGGCTGAATAGTACTCCATTGTGTAGATATACCACATTTTTTTGCATCCACTCTTCTGTTGAGGGATACCTGGGTTCTTTCCAGCATCTGGCAATTATAAATAGGGCTGCTATGGACATAGTAGAGCATGTATCCTTATTACATGGTGGGGAATCCTCTGGGTATATGCCCAGGAGTGGTATAGCAGGATCTTCTGGAAGTGAGGTGCCCAGTTTTCTGAGGAACCGCCAGACTGATTTCCAGAGTGGTTGTACCAATTTGCAACCCCACCAGCAGTGGAGAAGTGTTCCTCTTTCTCCACATCCTCCCCAACACCTGCTGTCTCCTGAATTTTTAATCTTAGCCATTCTGACTGGTGTAAGGTGAAATCTCAGGGTTGTTTTATGTGGCACCTTTGGCATCTAAATAACTCATTAGGGAAAGAAGAGAATAAAGAAGAATGGACAGTTTGCAAATCTTGATAAGCAACAGCAACACACTCTGCTAGACACCGATTCCTACCATGTTCACACATTCCACCCTACACACTCATCAATCCATATTGAGTGCTATACTGAGAAAGTGCTCCTTCTGCTTCCTGGGCTTGGCCATGGGGGAATCTGTGCCTTTGCAGGAAATCTTTCAAGTGGTGGTGGTGGTGGTGGTGGTGGTGATGGTGGTGGTGGTGGTAGTGGTGGTGGTGGTGCTGCTGCTGCTTCTCCTTCTCCTTCCTCTTCCTTCTCCTTCTTCTTCTCTTCCTCTTTCTCTTCTCCTCCCTTCTCCCCTTCTCCTCCTTTCTCCTCCCCCTTCTTTTTCTCCCAGTCCTAATCCTCAATGCTCATGAAGAAAGAAGAGCCCTATAGTAATGTCAGAAATCTGACCCATCTTTTTGTGATTTCATCCACTCACTAACACATTCTGTCATCTGAAAGTATTGGTTGAGAGCCCACTGTGTGTTTTTGGCTCTGTCCAGGGTGCTGATAACACTGCTGAAAAAGACAAAGATCCCCATCTCTACTGTAACCTAAACAGGTAAACAGCAAATAAGAGTGAGGAGCAGACACCAGACTGGGGACACCAGACTGTGCAGGGACAAGTTATTCTGGGCCTGGGACACACTGAGTCACGACACAGGGCAATGTAATGAGTGAGGACAAGATAAGGAGGAGTAATGCCAAACTTGGTTCCCAGGAGAAGACAGAGGAAAGAGTGTGGAGCCTGGAATGTGCCACAGTCTGGTGATTTGGAGATCATGGAAGTAACACCGCACAATCCAATAGCTCTGCTGCAATGCCTGTAAATGCTGCACTGGTTTCTGTTCTTACCACAGACCCCCCAGCCCCCTCACATAAGTGTGTCATCTTGCCATGAGGTATATTTTCAGAAATGTAAAATGGTATTTCACACACACACACACACACACACACACCACCACCACCACCACCACCACCACCAACAACAACAACAACAACAACTGAAGCATATTAAGGGGAATTGTTCCACCCAAGCTCAGCTAATGTGGCTGTAATATCAAAGGCTCCCTAAGACAGGAAATTAAAGGAACCTTGGCAATTGCAGGGACCAAGGATAAGTTAAACTGTCCTCGTATCTTCTCCTCCATTGCCAAACTGAGAAAGTCGACCTTAGTTTTGTCAAGAAGAACACAACATGTCCTTATGCCTTCATTTAAGGCCAGGATTTTGTCTCATTTAAATTTAGGCTTGAGCAGTTACAAGAGTATAGGAAATCGCTGCGTTAATAGAAAAATATAGATAGGAACACCCTCTGTCTAACCCAGGGCTGAAAACTGAAAACACAAATAACTGTCCCATCCCCCACCGCACCCCATCCCCGATCCCTGTAATGCCTGTAAATCCAGCACTCAAGAGCCTAAGACAGGTGGGTGACAAGTTCAAGGCCTGCTTGGATATTATAGTGTAATCCTGTCTAAATGGCATGCAGAGGAAGAAAGGAAGTAGAGGGGAGAGAGGAGGCAGGAGGACAGGGAAGAGGGGAAGGAAAAAGGAAGGATTTGATACAATGTGCAGAACCAGAGAACCAAAGGTAGCTTCCAGCTCTATGATTTATATTTCAGTGTTTGTGATGGCTACCTGGTTGTCGCCTAGACTACATTTGCAATGAATTATAAATCCAGAAATGGAGGGCACACCTGTGATGCAGATCTTGAAGTTGGAGGAGACACAGCTTTTCATCTTAATTTTGACATGGGCTGACACGTGCTTTTGAGCCAGATCTTGAAGCCTAGCAACCTTGAAAACCCTAGGCCCAGGCAAGGTGATACCCAACTTTAATCCGAGGAGACAGAGGCAAGCAGATCTGGGCCAGAGCAAGTTCCATGTCCAGGTATTATGGTGCACACCTTTAATCTGGGCCACACCTTCTGCTGGTGGCCTACATAAGGACAATGGAAGAAGGAAGGCTTCTTCCTTCTTTACCTGCTTGCACTTACTTGCCAGCACATCTTTATGAACCTATTTCTTCAGGATTCCAGCTTATACAGAAGGTCAGCTGAAGCACCTAGCCTCGTGGAACTGAGCAACTACTAGACCCTAGTCCACTGTTGGGTTAGGTGAACTGCAAACTGTAAGTCATTGCAGTAAATCCCCTTAGTATAGAGAGACATTCCATAAAGTTCTGTGACTCTAGAAAACCCGACTAATACAGTGTTTATCCTTAGTGACTATACATTCTTAAAATAAAATAAAATAAAATAAAAAAGGTCAAGTTCATTTGAGAAACAGAATGCACTACTAAAAGATTGACAAATATAGTGAAACTCGCTGTGTTTGCATTAACTTTGATCTATATGTGTCTGCATACCTGAAGTTACCAATGCGTGAGGTATAAAGAAATCGGAGAATGATCAGGTATAAGAGAAAAACAACAATATCAACTAACTTAACCGGACCCCCGCCCCAGAGCTCCCAGGGACTAAAACACCAACCAAAGAGTACACATGGAGGGACCCATGGCTCCATCTGCATATGTAGCAGAGGATGGCTTATCTGGCATCAGTGGGAGGGGAGGTCCTCAGTCCTGTGGAGGCTTGATGCCCCAGTGTAGAGGAATGCTAAGGCAATGAGGCAGGAGTGGGTGGGTGGGTGGAGGAGCACTCTCATAGTGGCAGGGAGACAGGGGATGACAAGGGATTTGTGGAGCAAAACCAGGAAGGGGACAACATTTGAAATGTAAATAAATAAAATAACATAAAATAAAATAAAATAATAATGAGAGAGAGAGAGAGAGAGGAATATAAATGTTTACCAAAAAGATTTAACTCAGGATGAAAAGTTATGTACTGGTCATTATTACTTGCCCCAAAGCAAATACATTAAGGAAATTACTTTAAGGAAAAGTAATACTGATAAAACATTTATGCTGGTGGTGACAGCTCTGCTGAATAATAGTGTCTCCTTTGCTGTTCTTAGCCCAAACAATAACAAAAGTCACTAAAATTACCCTCTGCAGCAGCAGTTTCTAAAGATAATGTAAGTTCTTTTCTACAAAATTGGTCCCCAGAGAACAATAGATCTTCCACAGAATGGGAAAACATGTAGTCTCTGCTGCCTCATATTGGGGACAAAAGAAAGATTAACTCCCAGCCCTAGGAACCTGGGAGACCGCCTTTCCCAGCAGGGTTTCCCCACTATCCAGAGACATTCCCAAGATGGCACTGGTAATATGATTAATTTTCTTTATTGAAGAGCTTGTTCGTACCAAGGCTGAGCATCACATAAACTAAGGATGCAAAACCAATATCGTATTCAAACAGAATCATTTGAAATGAATGTGGACTATCAAGAAAACCCATTTCTTCAGTGTGGGTTATATTTTAAAAGAAAGAAGAGGCTAGCTTCCTGTTCTTCCAAGCTAGCATTTCACAAAGCCGCCATACTTCTCTTGAAGTATCTAAGATACTTAGCAGGTATCTACTAAGAAAACAGCGAATCCTCCCTGTCATCCTGTGGCATGCCACTTTTCAAGCTCAATTTCATTTCCAGATGGAGTCTTCTTGAATATTATTTATTTGGATATGTCTGATATATTCAAAAAGTCTTCAAATCACTCAAACCAGTTGGTATCACCAAACTACTTCACTTGGCACTGATGATAATGTGTTACACTGTTGGTGTAAAATGCCCCACCGCCAGGATCATGTGTTTGAACACCTGGTCCCCAGTTAGTGGTACTTCTCTGGGGATGATAGAAACAATGGAGTCTTTAGTGTAGGAGGCATAGGTGGGGAAATGGTGTCACTGTGGACAGGCCTTTGAGGACTGTAGCCTGACCTACTCATTCTGATGTAACCATCTACCTCCTGGTTGGTGCCAGGTGAGAAGCTGCCACTGCAGTTGGTGCCACAGACCAATATGCGCCACCAGCCACGCCTTGATAGATTATCCCCAGCTGGAAGCCAAGGTAAGTCTTCTATATCTGCATAATACTTAGCATGTACTTTTCTCCCCTAAATTGCTTCTGACAGATTAAAAGACCAAATCTTTTGGGTTCAGACTCCATCTTAGAGAACCTGACCCAAGGCTAAACTCAACTAAGGGGCAACAGTTTCCAGGTTACCTCCCAACAAGGCCTGTGTCTAGCACAAATTTCCCGCTTATTCCCCAACAAATCTGCACCTCCAGGTTACAAGCCTGCCACTTCACTTCCTAACAACCACCAGTCAGGAGGAAAGCAGAAGTTAAGTTTATGGTTTGGCTCCCGGCAACAGCTAATTATGTTAAAGGGCACAATGCCCCCCCATACACACACACACACATCATATGTACCAAGCTAGATACCCACTTCTTGTTTCTATAAATGCTTGCCTGAACTGGGCTCTGGGCCTCCTCCCAATCTCCTGCATCAGAAACTACTCAAGCAGAGGACCCTGCTACACCTCTCCTGGGCATATACCCAGAGGATTCCCCAACATGGAATCCACTATGTTCATAGCAGCCTTATTTATAATAGCCAGAAGCTGGAAAGAACCCAGATATCCCTCAATGGAGGAATGGATACAGAAAATGTGGTATATATACACAATGGAGTACTATTCAGCAATTAAAAACAATGAATTCATGAATTTTTTAGGCAAATGGATGGAACTGGAAAATATCATCCTAAGCAAGGTAACCCAATCACAAAAGAATACACATGGAATGCAATCATTGATAAGTGGATATTAATTAGCCCAGAAGCTCTGAATACTGAAGATACAATTAGCATATCAAATGATTCCCATGAAGAAGGAAGAAGAGGGCCCTGATACTGGAAAGGCTTGATCCAGCATTGTAGGGGAGAAAAAGGGAGGGGGAAAGATAGGAGATTGGATGGAGAGAAGAGGACTTATGGGACATATGGGGAGGGGGGAACTGGGAGGGAGGAAAGCTTTTGGATTATAAACAAAGAATATAGAAAATAAAAATATATATTAAAAATAAAACAATATTAAATAAATAAATAAATAAATAAATAAATAAATAAATAAATAAATAAGAAACTACTCAAGCTCGAGTTAAGAGACCCTAATATGATTCATCAGATTTGGCTCCTTGGTTGTCTGTAGGGGTTCTCGAATATTTTCTGACACAACAAGATATTCTGTCACAGAGGCAAGGAAAACAAAACCAGAAACAAACAAACAAGTCTAATACACAAGAGAAACCTAGTCTGAGCTTCGTGGTTGCAGCATTTATTTGGTTGTTGCTGTTTGTTTGCTTCTTGGGTAGAAGCTATTCTGAGAAGCATGTATGACTCAAAGGTGTGTGCAAGTATTCACGTATGACTTAATCTCGCCTTTCTTTGAAGAAGATCATCCTATTTCACTAAACATTCTGGAACATCAGATCTTTTTCTTAACCTGTCTAAAACATGATGTGGTTGAAAGATGCAGAACTCTTTCGAGATCTGACCCATTTGATCTGTCGTGACTCCCTCCACATAATAGTCTCTTAGGTTATTTTAATAACTTGGAAGCAGAAAAGCCTAAAACAGGATTGCACAGCTTTGAAAGCACAAAACTCTATATGGGCTTTGCTTTTCCTATTACACAGCAGGAGGAAAGAACAAGGATTTTGAGAAAATAACAAAACCAAGCTACATTTCCTAGCCTTCTATGAGTAAGCTTAGGAAATGCTTAAAACTGGATGTTCCTCTTGATCACGTCAAAGAAGACTCTTCCTCAAATATTACAGGAATCATTCAATTCAGAGCGGAATTGTCAAAAGAGAGATAGCCTGTCCAACACTTCATTCAGAAAGACCCTTTTGACTCATCACATCCAGAAACATCAACAGCTGTCAGGTTGTCAGGTGTCTCAGGTACCAAGTGACCGAGAAATACGAAGATGGGGCTTTAATGGCATCTTCAGGGGCTTCTGAAGATCTGTCAGTGGTCTCCCCTCTGTATTCCCACAGGCTGTGAGATGTTGCATAAGGTAGGGAAGTCTGCAGAGGCAGAGAGTAGGGGAAGAGGAGGGAGGGGTGGGAGCAGGGGAAGAGGAGGGGGAGGGGTGGGGAGCAGGGGAAGAGGAGGGGGGAGGGGTGGGGAGCAGGGGAAGAGGAGGGGGGAGGGGTGGGAGCAGGGGAAGAGGAGGGGGAGGGGTGGGGAGCAGGGGAAGAGGAGGGGGAAATGAAGGCAAGAATGGGAAGAACAGTAGAAAAGAGTTTTCAGAGAAAACTTTACTTTTAGACTGTCAGCCCCACTCATAGTGCTAAAGGGTCTTCCCCAGCAATTTCTCTATGCCTTAATGACTTCTTCCATGGGCAAGAAGGGGAAACAATTCTCTTTGGTGAAGACAAAAGGGTGGACTAAAAGATTCCAGGCTTTTATCTTACATAATCCTAGGGCAACAGTGTGGCCAGCATCTTTGACATAATACTAGCATCATCACCCCTGCTGTTTCACTGGAGGCTGGAAAGATAAGGTCTCCTTCCCACCTAACACACACACACACACACACCTGAATTTGTCAACCAAGCAACCCAGGAAATGTGGGCCTTCCCCCTCCCTGATTCCTGTTTTGTCTGCTTAGTTTATCTAGGCAGTAGAGCTCATGATCAGCCATCTGGCAGGTACAGCTGACTGTGTGCACAGTCGGTTAATCAGTACCACATGACTGGCTGAGAACGGCTCTGATCAATGGATGCATCTTTCCCTTCAAACTCACTGTTGAATGAAGATAGTAATCAGTACAAAGCCGCTTCTGTCTCCTGTTTTGGACACGCCCACTTCAGCTCTTATTCTTCATAGCACCTGTGCTCTGCGCATGCACCTGACAGTCCCTGAAGCCGGACTTCCTGTTTCCTGGTCCAGAAATCATGCAGAGAACGGAAGCCACAGGCTAACACGAATGTATGTTCACACACTGTCTGTCCCTCTCTCGTCCTAGGACAAACAATAGCACCACAATTGAAAAGAAAATCAGTTGGGAGGTAGATGTCCTTATCCTCTAACCCAAACTCAACGTTTCTGTGAGATCTTTAAAATACCTTCTAATGACGGGCAGTAATGGCCCACGACTGTAATCCCAGCACTCTGGGAGGCAGAGGCAGGTGGATTTCTGAGTTCGAGGCCAGCCTGGTCTACAGAGTGAGTTCCAGGACAGCCAGGGCTACACAGAGAAACCCTGTCTCAAAAAAAAAAAAAAAAAAAAAAAAAAAAAAAAAAAAAAAAAAAAAAAATCCAAAAAATAAGTAAATAAAATAAAAAGCAAAATACCTTCTAATGGAATAGTCTACCTCCTTCCGGTAAATGGGGGGGGAAAAGGTGAAGCAAACATCATCCTTTTGTCTTCTTTTCAAATGAAGCCAGAACATTGTAAACCGTTTGCCTCTTGAGTATTAATGAGTTTCTATTTCAGTATTTTCTAGGATGAGACTGCAAACGTGTAATAAAAATAAGTTGCCATTAATAGCTGGGTGTTTGGCAGCTGAGAGGACTCTGGCCTCTGTCATCAGTCAGCCAGCCTGAGTGTGACTTTCCCACTTGGGCAGAGCTATGACTAAGAGCACAGATACCAAAGCTGCACAAAACGAGGCAGTTGGGAGCTCGGGGAATCGGTGGGCTTCCTCCCAACCTCCTACAAATTGAAGCTGTTCACATGAGTGAGTGGTTCCTGTAACACGATCTGACAAAAAGAAAATTTTCAAGAAAAATGCAGGCATGGAACTGGAAAGGGTTAGGTTGGGCAAAGTGACCCAAAGTCAGAAAGACAAAAACCTTGCTCTCTCCTATGTGTACCCTAGCTGTAAATGTGTAGGTTTATATAGATGGGTACAAATGCACTTAAGTCTGAAAATGTAGAAAGAATATCAAGAAAAGCTAAAAAGACATTTTGAGGGTGGACAAAAAGACATGAGACATGAAGGTGGAAAGAAGGGTCACCCCATGGAAAGACAGGAGGGTTGAGGGGCAGCTACCCCAAGGAAAGACAGAAGGGTGGGAGGGCCGGCTGGAGGAGAATTTACGAAAACATACTTTGTTTGAAAATATCATAATGGTGCCTAATACTTTGTGCTAATTTTTAATTAAATTAAATTAAGATGGGGGAAATCCCTCAGAGGTATAGGCAGTTGCCAACAAGCCTAGCAACCTCAGAACCCACATGATGAAAGGAGAGAACCATACCCTTCAAGTTGTTCTCTGACCTCACATGTGTACTGTCACACACACACACACTAAAAAAGTTTAAATTTTTAATAAAAGTATTTTTTTTTTTTTGGAATACTGTCAAGGTCTCTCATGTGGGCGTGACGGTAGGAGTCCTATGTGGCTGACAGACAAAGCAACTTTAGAAAGAAGAGCAGCTGCTACACAATCCTAGGATCCTGCCCATCTCATGGACACTGGCCTGCAATGATACTGCACAGAATCCAAGGAGACGGAAGAGTTCCAGGTGGCCATAAAGAACTAATCAACCACAGTGTAAAAGAAATAGCAGCTGCCCCATCGCATCTCCTCCCAGAGGAGAAAAAGACAGTGTTTCACAGAATCTTAGATATTTATTGATACACAATAACCATGCTATGTTTTGTTTGTTTGTTTTAACCAAGAGTTCATATATATACTGGAAGACCTGTAATAGTTAAAAAAAAAAAAAAATGCATAGAGCCAGGTATGCTGTTTCGTTGGCAGGGTGCTGGGTTAGCACACACAAAGTTCTAAATTCTAGTCCTTGCACTGAATAATTAAAGCACAGTGATAAGCAATTATAATCCCAGCACTCTAAAAGTGCACGCAAGAAGAACATAAGTTCAAAGACATCCTTGGCTACATGAAGAATTTTGAGGGCCAGCCTTGGGTACATAAGACCCTGTCTCAAGAAAAATCAGCAAATTTAAACCTATTATTTAATCTTAATCTGTCATCTAAAGGAGCATCCATTTTCCTGACCCTAACAATATGGAAGGGTAGCTAGAAGATTCTGAGGAGTCTTCTTCATCTTATAGCCTTGCACTCCATATAATGATCTGCCAGTTCTCTCCGTCTCCCTAGCACTGCACATTCCAGCATAGGTTTGCATACATGCTTCAAGAACATACCTACACTAGGCATACTTGTGATATGACAAATGTAAGAAGGGGCAGTAGCTGATTTTAACAGTCTGTTCCCACATTGTTCCTCCTCCTCTATCTACGCTTTAATCAAACTGTTTTCTGAACACTGAGAATGATACACAAGGAAATAAATAAAGTGTACTGATTGATTCAGGAACCTGCAATCATCCCAGAGTCTCCCAGATCAGCATCCCTGGCATGGTGGTTTGAATAGGTTTAATCTCCATAGATGCATGTGTTGTGATGCTTGGCCATAGGGAGTGGCACTATTAGGGGGCGTGGTGTTATTGGCAGAGCCTTGTTTGGAAGAAGTGCATCATTGTGTGGGCGGACTTTGAGATCTCCTAAGATCAAGCTACATCCTGTGTGGAATGCCAGTCTCTTCCTGTTTGCCTTTGGATCAAAATGTAGAACTCTTGGCTCCTCCAATAGCACATCTGCCTGCAAGCTGCCTTGCATACAGCCATGATGATAATGAAACCTCTGAAACTGTAAGCCAGCCCCAGTGAATTGCTTTCTTTGATAAGAGTTTCCTTGATCATGGTCTCTTCACAGCAACAAAACCCAAACTAAGACACCTGGGCACTTAGAAATAAAAATAAAATTCAGGATGCACCTCAGGCCAACTTAAATCAGAAACTTATAAGTGAGATTCCATCCATTTGCTAAAGACAATGTCAGGGACACCAGGACGGGAGACAATTATATCTTAAAACAAATGTGGAACTTTGAAACAGAACACGGACAGGCTTTGAGTTCTTATGATACTTTTTTTAGCTTTCAACATTGAGCAAGTCAATCGAAGCTATGTCTCCTCATCTCTGAAATAAGATGTTGACCAATGCCTGACACAGAAGAATTCATCAGTAAATACTACTGCCTTTACATTGTCATCCACCACCCTTAATATATAGTCAACATGTAGAAAAATGCCTTACTCTCCATGCTGTTTGCAAGTAGCATCAGCAGAATGGACTAGAACAAGAAGAACACACAACCATTTGGAATCAAACCTTCATGTACAGAACTTGGTCCTTTGCAAGAGCAGTATCCTTGCTTTTTTAAAAATAATTTTTTTGAAACTTTATTTACATTGGTGTTCTGCCTCTGTGTATGTCTATGAGAGGGTGTCAGATGTCCTGAAACTGGAATTACAGACATGTGGTTGCTGGGAATCGAACCTGGGTCCTTTGGGAGAGCAGAACTCTCCCACTGAGCCATTTCCCCAGCCCAAGAGCAGCAGCCCTTTTTGACTGCTGAGCTATCTTTTCTCCTCTTTGGCATTTGCTCAATAGTTCTAGGGAGCCATAAAAGACTGTAGCAACCAAGATAATTTTCACTAATTACTGTTGACTTGTAGTAGATTCCCAGGGTTAACCTTTAAAACTGGATCTCAATTTGGGGTGCCTGTTCAGGACCAAATATGGCTCAGTGTTACATATTTCAAGTCCCCAGAAAGGGAAGAAGAGTCTAGCATTTCACATTCCAAATTTCAAAGCAGTCTAGTCTGAGGAGATAGCCCTGTCCATAACATGCCTGTGACGCGAGATTGAAGAATTGAGCTCTATCCCTAAAGGCCCATATAAAAGCCTTTCTGGGCATGTTGATGTGTGTGCTCACACCCCAAGTTCCAGGGCTCATTATCCAGTCAGCTGAGCCTCATCATTTACTCCCAGTTCTCAGTAAAAGACACATTTCAAAACAAGGTGGCCAGACAGTGGTGGCGCATGCCTTTAATTCCAGTACTTGGCAGGCAGATTTCTGAGTTCGAGGCCAGCCAGGTCTACAGAGTGAGTTCCAGGACAGCCAGGGCTATACAGAGAAACCCTGTCTCAGAAAACAACAACAACAAAAAAAACAAAAAACAAAAACACAGACAAACAAACAAAAACACCAACAAGGTGGATGAAGGTGGATGGTTCCCAAGGATGACGCCCAAGTTATCTGTCTCTATGTTGTACACAAACACACACACACATACACACATCCTTCCCCAAATAAAATAATTGTATCCCCGACCTCCAAAAAAACCCCTTTAGTATAGTTTTTAGAACTTAGGGTTTTTTTTTTTCCTTTCTATTCTCCACCTTGCCAATTTTCTTAGGGTTTTCTTGTTGGCTGTGCCTTCTTCAGCAGAGAATAGAGCTTTGTGCAGTATGGTTTACATGTTATCAGGCCAGAGTCCACTGGGGCAGAATCGGCCTTCAAGAGGGAACTGCACATCTTGATGATTCTCTGTAACACAGGAACCAGTCTTTTTCATAATCTGCACAAAGACCTAAAGAGATAAAGGAGCTGCTATGCAAACCCTGAGTAAATTGGGTAGAAAATGTTCGCCACCATTGGTAAACACAGATTTTTCCCTTTGTATTGCAAATAGAGTGGCTCAACTGGTAATAGTCTTTACAGGTGCCTTTGCCTTTATGAGACATCATGGTTTCTCTGGTACTGACCTATCCTCTGCCTTTTTGTCTGTTCCTCTTGCCTCTCTTCTGACTCCTATAGCCTTTAAGGTCCTGATGAGGCTAACATTTGTCCTGAGACACCCATGCTAATCTCTGCAGCTAATTTCTCTCTTTAGTGGTCCAATCCACAATCACCATTTTACCTTTGCCAGTCATGCAAAGGATTCTTAAATAGATTGTTGGCTGAAATGAAGACGTTCATTTCAAAGTAATGATCACACATCCTCTTCCAGGTGATTGGTCCCAGCGTCTCCCTAAATCTGCCAAAAGCCTGTGCTACCTTCTGCACAAACCAACAACTTGGTTAAATCCTCAGCCTGGCATTCATAATGTAAACGAAGCCTGTCTTTTGAGGTTGTGCATCCCCTACCTGTACTGCAAGCTCAGTGCACAAAGCCCTCTCTTTATATCTATTCCCTCAGAGTACCTTGTAACTAACTATTCCTAGAGAGGATGGAGTTACAATCCAGAAGAGAGCTATCCTTCTAGAATTCTGATCACAAATCAACTGAACAGACATCATTTCTTCCACACCAGTTTACATGTTTAATATAACCTTCCACTCTGTATCCTGGAACCTTCCTCCCATTGCTTTGCTTGTTTTTCAAGACAGGATTTGTCTGTGGAGCCCTGGCTGTCCCGGAACTCACTCTGTAGACCAGGCTGGCCTTAAACTCACAAAGATCTACTCGCCTCTGCCTCCCAGCTTCAATTACTCTTAATGTACCTGACATGTTGGGTCTTCATTATCATAATACATCCACATGTCTTATCCATCCAGCTATATAACAGAAGCTTTCTCAAAATGGTAGAAAGTTATATATTTTTAAAACAGATTTACAATCAATAGCTACTACCTTTATAAATCTTACTTAAAATTCACTTTTATCATTGGCAAATTCAAAACACTATTCCCTATTCATATTCTGATACATTAAGCACAATCATAATCATTATCTTAAATATATACATGTAACTGTATATACGTATATATGTATAAAATGTCTCATGTTTCCTCCATTAATATGTACAGATATTTGCTGTATCAATTTAAAAAAAAATACTTGGTGACAAATGTGGTGTGACATGCCTATAATCCCAGCAAGTTGGAGTCATGAGGCAGGAGAATCAAGAAGGCGAGCCTGGTCTACATAGTGAGACCTTGTCTCAAAGAGCAAGACAAAATAAATTTAATTTAAAAGTGCATTATAACTGGGGACAGTGTTGCATGCCTTTAATCCCAGCACTTGGAAGGCAGAGGCAGGTGGATTTCTGTAAGTTCAAGGACAGCCTAGTCTACAAAGTGCATTACAGGACAGCCAGGGCTACATAGTAAGCTCCTGTCTTTTTTTTAATTTTTATTTATTCTTCTCTTATATAATAGATCTCAATGTACTTTCCCCTCCCCCTACTCTTCCAAGTCCTCCTTCCCCAGATCCACTCACACCAGAGAAGAACTAGTCTCTCAGGGATATCAGTCAAACATGGGACCCTGTCTTTTCTAAAAGAGCATATATAATCACTTGGCTTATGGATATATAACGCATAAGAATACAAGGGGATCTTTTTTCTTAATCACATCAAGATTAACATGATCACATAATGAAGAATATCTGGGCAACTCAATTTTATAACATAAACAAGTACAAAAGTAAAGCCCTTTTAATACCTAATGCCAAAGCTTAGATCTCTGAGTTAATTAGCTGTAACAATAATGGAATTATCAGCCGGTTAAAACACTGACTGTCCGCCACATATATGCCTAACAACTAGGTGTGTATCACCTAGGATTCTTTGACAGTAGAACTATACATCTAAATATAGCTAATGCCAGATGGTCTACTCAACTTAAAAAAATAACAGGAGGAAATATACTGATGCTCTGAGCCAAGACTCAACCAATGACATCAGTCTTCAGTTGCTAAGCTGTTCTCTCACCATGGCAACACTACTTCAGCAAGAATGTCGGGTTGTCAAGATAAACTGTCCATCTGAAAGTTTCAGATCACTCAAGCCATAATCAGCAGATACTTCAGCAAAATAAACAGTCGCAAATACAGAAACAATATTCTTTCTTTAAGACTTTATTGCTAATTTTGGGTTCAGAAAAATATTATCAACAATCATGTGATTTTCTTTAGCCTAAAATTTTCTGCATTACCATTTACTATAAACATATGAACAGGTCAATACAAGAATGTTTTCTCGATGGAAACCCCACTCAATTAGGATTAGTCTCTGCTCTCTAACGTCTAATAACACAGCACATAACTTATCCTGCACTCATCTGGAGCAATTCCCACAGCATCCTTCCCAAAGGACCTCTCCAACTGTTCACCTTCCCCTGGGACCAGGACTCTACTTTGGAAAACACAGATCAGGAACCTTTAAGAATTATCTCATCCAGGCAGTGGTAGCACATGCCTTTAATCCCAGCACTCAGGAGGCAGGGGCAGGTGGATCTCTGAGTCTGAAGCCAACCTGGTGTACAAAATGAGTTCCAGATAACCAAGGCTGCATAGACAAATTCTGTCTCAAGAAGAAGAAGGGAGGAAGAGGAAGAAACGGAGGAGGGGGAGAAGGGAAGGAAGGAGGGAGGGAAGGAAAAAGAAAGAAAGAGAAAGAGAGAGAGAGAGAAAGAAAGAAAGAAAGAAAGAAAGAAAGAAAGAAAGAAAGAAAGAAAGAAAGAAAGAAAGAAAGAAAGAAAGAGAAAAAGAGAAAGGAAGGAGAGAGGGAGGAAGGAAGGAAGGAAAAAAGATAAAGAAAGAAAGGAAGAAAAAACAGAGAGAGAAAGAGAGAGAGAGAGAGAGAGAGAGAGAGAGAGAGAGAGAGAATTATCTCAATAGAAAATAACCAGCTTCAATTCTTTTGCTTCTTCCCCCTAAATTAATTGTATATATTCATTCTAGCAAGTAGTATGGCATAGTGGGTATCTGATCATAACTGTTATTACTGATGAATAACTGCCCTCCCTTGTTGCGTAAGTCACTTGTCTTGTTGCTATGACAAAATACTTAACAAAAGCTTCTTAAGGCAAGCATGTTTCTTGTGGCTCACAGTCTGAGAATACAGTCCATCCTGGCGGGGGGGGGGGGGGGGGGGGGATGTTATGGCGGCAGGAATGTGAAGCATCCAGTTACATTGTACCCACAGTCAGGGGCAGAGAGAGATGATGCTTTTGTTCAGCAAGTTTTCTCCCTTATGAAGTCTGGAACTCCAGTCTATGAAATGGTGCAATCTGGGTAGATGGTCCTACCTCAGTTGGCCTCATTTGCATTATATCTCACAGTCACAAAGGCTAACTGAACCTACATTATGCCTCATAGCAGGCATAGAGACTGGTCTCCTTGGTGTTTCTAGATCCTGTCAGTATTAACAATCAGCATAATCCATCACGATTGGGCAAAATTAAGGTTTTTGTTGGTCAGTTGGGTGGTTGGTGGGTTGGTTTTGTTTTCTTTTGGGGATTTTTGTTTGTTTGTTTGTTTGGGTTCTGTTTTTTGTTTTTTGTTTTTGTTTTTTGTTTTTTTTTTTTCAGTTTTTGGTTTTGCAAGGCAAGTCTCCTCTGTGTAGCCCTGGCTATCCTGGAACTCACTCTGTAGATCAGGCTAGCCTCAAACTTAGAGATCCACCTGCTTCTTCCTCCCTAGTGCTGGGATTAAAGGCATGCATCATCACTACTTAGCCCAAAATTAAATTTTATCAGGGCTTTTTATTTTTATTTTTAATTAACCTTCTCTCATGTAATACATCCAGATTGCAGCTTCCCTCCCTCCATTCCTCTCAGCTCCACACCCCCCCTCCTCTAGATCCACTCCCACCAGAAAAGACCAGGACTCTGAGGGACGTCAACTGAACATGGCACAAGGCAATACAATAAGACCAGCCACAAACCCTCACAGCAAGGCTGGACCAGGCAACCCAGTAGGAGGAAAAAGATCCCAAGAGCAGGCAAAAGAGGCAGCACCCCCAGTAAAACTATCAACAGTCACCCCCAAACACCAAGCCAGTGGCTACAGCATATATGCAAAGGACTTAGCACAGGCCTATGCAGACTCTGCGACTGCTGATTCAGTCTCTGTGAGCCCCATGAGCACCCCTTAGCTGATTCTGTGGGCCATGCTCTCCTGCTGTCCCGGACCCTTCTTGCTCCCTCATATTTCCCTCTCTTCCACCAGTTCCCTGAGCTCCAAGGGCAGGGGACCCGATGGGGACCTCCGACCTGGGCTCTCTGTTTCTCCACCTAAGGTTTGGCTGTGGATCTCTGGCATCTGAACACAACTGAACTAGGAACCAATCTACAAATACAGCCGAACACCATTAGGAACCATTTTGTTAAATTTTGTTTTGTTTTGTTCAGTCGCTGTTTTTGTCCAGTCGTGCTCTGTTCTACTCTTGGGCTCTCGGCTCTCCGGCACCCAGTTGTTGGTCTGACATGGGTTCCCTCCCATTATGGAGACTGCCCTTTGTCTTGTTGACAGTGTCCTTTGCCTTACAGAAGCTTTTCAGTTCCATGAGGTCCCACTTACTAATTGTTGCTCTTAGAGCCTGAGTCATTGGTGTTCCGTTCAGGAACTTGTCTCCTGCGCCAATACGTTCAAGGCTATTTATTCCCCAACTTTCTGTCAGATCAGTGCCTTTTATATTGTTGAGTAGCTTGGCATGGAACCCAGGCCCCACTCTATGCTTCTAAGCACACAGTCTACTGCCCAGCTACAGCCATAGCTACTGCCAGTATGTATTATGAAGCAAGATTAAATCCTTCATCCCATCTTCCAAAGTCATCCATTCCACAAAGCATGGTACTGTGAATAAAGTTAACTGCTGAGGATCCCATCTACACATCTGCTAATTCTCTCCCTCTGCCCCTCCCCCTCCCTCCCCTTTCCCCCCTCCTCTCTCCCTCCTTCTCTCCCTCTCTCTCCCTCTCTCTCTCTCTCTCTCTCTCTCTCTCTCTCTCTCTCTCCTCTCTCTCTCTCTCTCTCTCTCTCCCTCTCTCTCTTTCTCTCTCTCTCTCTCTCCCCCCCCCAAAATGTGTGACTCTGCTTTGTATTTATTTTAGCTTTTCCTCTGCCCTGGAAGCCCAGCCCTCCCCCAAGTTCAGAGAAGTCTTCCAATAAAAGCTTGTTTCTTCCCAGAGTGTGGATTTTACTGCCAAGGAAAATAACATCTTCTGCATTTGCTTATGCTGTGCTAGAGTGATGTATTTCGGTCCTTTCCCGACTTTTTTCCACCTTTGGCACACCCATACATATTCCCTCGCACGGACTCAGGAAGCCCCGTTCTGAGGACCTGCAGGCACAATGATAAGTCACGTTCCAGTAAACTCCGCAGACAAGTCCACACAAACAAACGGTTCACAGCCACAAGAAATAGCTGTGTCCATTCCCCTAGCTATGTCGGGAAATGAGCTCCAGGCACGGCAGGCTTCACCACACAGCACACGAGTTGCTTAATTTCTCTCATAAGCTCAAATACAATCGTCTATGAAAAGAGAGTGCTCCAGTCCAGGGGTGGGAGGGGGAGGGGCCACGGTTCTTAAATTCCACCGTTCCAAGGAACACTAATGAAGACTGGGTTCAGCATGACGACTGATTCAAAATGAATTTCCCCTCATCAAAAACCTATAATTGGAAAAATCAGTTAAGTGCTAAATATTTCTGAATAGCGAGTCTCTCTCTAAATCACCTGACAGACTGCATAATCATTATTCGAGTGGGAGATGCAGCTGGGTGAGTGAATGCTCCGGAGCAGCTGCTGACTTGGGAAGCAAAAGCTGCAGCCACCTGGGCTCCCCCAGCTTCTCTGCTGCATTCCTTTTGCTGTTTCTATGTTGGGTGCTTTGATTTTAAACGTGTTTGTCATGTTGTTTCTGAGACTAGGTACGGGTATGTTATCCAGACTGACCTTGAATTCCAGGCCTTAATATATCCTGACATCTCAGTGTCCTGAGTATCAGACCTGAAACTAAAGCCACTGTGCCCAAGACAAAATGTTTTTTTTTAATTGCACAGTAAAAACAGAAGGCTAATCGAGCTATATTTAACTGATGGAAAGTAGCTTAACAAAATCAAAATTATCTAGCTTGTTTTTACGCTAGGAATTCCTAGAAAGTGCATAGGAAGCTGGGTGTGGTAGGTCTGCCTTTAATTCCAGCACTCAGGAGGCAAAGATAGAGATATGCCTGTGAGCATAGGGCCAGCCTGGTCTACATAGCGAGAGGCTAGCTAAGGCTACATAGTCAGACTCTGTAGCAAAAAGAAAAAATATACAATAGCTACTGAGGGAATCATGATGAACTGCCACTTATTACCATATATTATTAGCTAATTATTATGCTTCTAATTGTATAATATAGGAAAATCTAAATAGTCATACAATCATTTTATATGCCAATTTTTGAACATACAAATAAAGTGTTATATATATATACTCTCTACCCCAAATAGTTCAATTTCCTTGAGGGAGGAAGAACTCCGAAGCACAACAGCTCCCAAATTGTATTCAAAGTGAATATGTGACAGTGGTGTCACCAAACTGGGGACAAGGAGGTCAATATGTTATAAACTCTGTTTTTTGTTTTTTTGGCTTTTTGGAGACAGGGTTTCTCTGTATAGCCCTGGCTGTCCTGGAACTCACTCTGTAGACCAGGCTGGCCTCGAACTCAGAAATCCGCCTGCCTCTGCCTCCCAGAGTGCTGGGATTACAGGCGTGCGCCATCACCGGCCGGCTCGGAGGTCAATATGTAAGAAGTGTAATAAGACAGGCTGGAGGAGACACCAAACCCAGACATGACTGCTGATACCAAGAAGTGCTTGCTGAGAGGAGCCTGAGACAGCTGACTCCAGAGAGTCCCTGCCAGAGCCTGACCAATACAGAGGCGGATGCTTGCAACCAACCATCCGACTGAGCACAGGAACCCCAATGGAGGAGTTAAGGGAAGCTTGAAGGAGCTGAAGGGGCCTTATTTGGCATCAAAGGGAGGGGAGGCCCTTGGTCCTGTGAAGGGTTAATACCCCAGGGTAGAGGAATACTAGGGAGATGAGGAGAGAATGGGTTGGTGGGGCAGGGGAGTGGGGGAACACCCTCATAGAAACAGGGTAAGGGGTGATGGGATAGGAGGTTTGCAGAGGAGAAACCAGGAAAGGGGGTAACATTTGAAATGTAAACAAAATATCCAGTTAAAAAAAGAGGGGCTGGACAGATGGCTCGCTGGTGAAGAGCACAGGATTCCTTCCCAAAGGACCCATGTTTGAGTCCCAGCATCCACATGGCCTGTCCCCAACTCCAGTCCCTACATATCCAGCACTCTCTTCTGACCTCCTCAGGCACCCACACACAAATGGTGCCCACATACCTGCAGGCAAAACACCCATACACTAAAATCTAAAATAAAAATAATCTTCAAGAACGAGTATAATACTTTTACAGGTTTAAAATTAACCGTTTCTTCTACTTTCATGATTTTATTAACCCAGGTGTGCTAGTGCACACGTTTAATCCTAGCACGTAGGAGGCTGAATCTCTATGAGTTTGAGGCTAGCCCAGTCTACATAGTGAGTTCTGGGGCAGTCAGAACTACACAGTGAAAATCTTTGTTTCAAGAATACATACATACACACATATATACATACATATATACATGCATATATGCATGCATTACATACTAAAGGATGTTTAATTTAGCTTTTTAACTCTATTTAAATCCTCATCTTCTTCTAAAATAATCTCCCTCTTTCAAAAAGGTTGTATCCATTTTTCTAATTGCTTTAGGTATCATATAAAACAATGGGCTTCATTACACATTCCAGGCATGCAGAGCCTTGCCCTCTGCTTGTCTTCTTTCTTCATGGCTGTCCCTCCTGCCCCTCCTGTCCCTTCTCCCCCTCCTGCCCCTCCTGCCCCTCCTGTGCTCCCCTCTCCCTTCTCCATCCCTTTCCTGATTTCCTCCTTCAGCACAAATAGTTTCTTCTGCTTGAATGCAGTTAAATGTTGCCTAAGGAGAAAAAAGAAAGCTGTGTTCTAGAAAACTGGAATACCCAAAACCTAATCCTCACATCAAATGAGGTACAAGAAGAACGGAGGAGTGGCCCCTGATTCTGGAAAGACTCAGTGTAGCAGTATAAGGCAAAACCAGAACAGGGAAGTGGGAAGGGGTGGATGGGAGAACAGGGGGAGGGAAAGGAGCTTATGGGACTTTCGGGGAGTGGGGGGGGCAGAAAAGGGGAAATCATTTTGAAATGTAAATAAAAAATGCATCGAATAAAAATAAATAAATAAATAAATAAATAAATAAATAAAAGAAAGCTGTGTTCTCTCTCACCCATCATGCTATGCAATCTGGCTTCCCTTTCTCTCCCTCCTTCATTTTGATCCTTTCCTCAATGCGCATAACCATGTGTGTGTGTATGTGTATACACGTATATGATACATACACACATATTAAATATATATGGTTATGTATATGTAGTATGTATACATAGATGCATAACCATGTACACATGGTATATATAGTATACATACATATATATGGTCATTATATATGTACAGATGTATATATTATATACATATAGCTACTAATATATACATATATTAGTAGATATAAATTAGATATATAGCCCTTAATTCCCTCTTCCTTTCCCTCCTTCGTCTCCCTCTTTCCCTGCAATTCCCTATTACTGATTACTTACTAATACCCCAATGTTCCTTTTATTTCCAAGTTCTTGCTGGCCTCAAACTCATGGCAATCCTCTGCCTCGGCCTCCTGAGTGCTGGAATAACATGCATGCATGAACCACCATACCAACAGTTCTGTCCACGTCTTTAGAAACTTCTGATTTGCTGACTGTCACTCACACAGGCAATTCATTATTATTGCTACATTGAATCAAAGGTGGATATAGCAAGACAGAGATGATGTAGTGGCCTCTAGGACTCAGGTTGGATTTCTCAATGGGAACAGGTTTCAATCTGGCATTTCCAAGCACCTTATGTCATTATTTCCTTCCTGGTGATCTATCCTATTAGGATGTTTATACCTAAATGTTGTTAGCAGATCCCTTTAATATCATAGCATATGACCTGAGAGCATCATGGAAAGTGTTACATGGTCTACAAAAGAGAGTCTTCTTCTTCTTCTTCTTCTTCTTCTTCTTCTTCTTCTTCTTCTTCTTCTTCTTCTTCCTCTTCCTCTTCCTCTTCCTCTTCCTCTTCCTCTTCTTCTTCTTCTTCTTTTTGGTTTTTTGGATTTGATTTTTTTTTTGAGACAGGGTTTCTCGGTATAGCCCTGGCTGTCCTGGAACTCACTCTGTAGACCAGGCTGGCCTCAAACTCAGAAATCTGCCTGCCTCTGCCACTGGGATTACAGTGCCACTACCGCCCGGCACACGAGAGTCTTCTTATCCTTGTGCAAATGTTGACTGAAGTATATGAATGCATCCCCTATGCTACTGTCTGTATAGCATCCACAAGCACACAAACTTTAGCCAGTGAATTCTTGAGAACATACCAGCAGACCTCACCCTTGTGTGCACTCACTTAGGAAATCCCCTCCCTTGTGTTCAGAGGTCATGGGGTCACAGGAACCAAGTGAGCTCAACTTCACCGCTAAAGGAATACCGCCAATAAAAGAAAAATTCAAAATGCTTGGGAAAAGTAGCCTCAAACTCACACCGATTAGTGCTCTTGTACACTGCATGAGTTTTAAAGTACAGTTCATAAACCTGTAACAGAGTTAAAGGAGAAAGGAAAATGTTTACAAAGTTAAAAACCATTAGGTGCCAAACTCCTCTCCAGCAATCTGAATCAATGACTTTTTTTCATGGTTGGTTGGTTTGTTTTATTTTGTGTGTGTGTGTTGGAGGCACATCTGGTTCTCTCCTACCAAGTAGGTTCCAAAAGTTGAACTCCGGTCGTCAGTCTCAGTGGAGGCACCTTTATCCTCTGAGCATCTCACACACTCCCTGAAGCAATGATTAACAGCATACTCGGAAGTCTGGAAATAATAGAAGAGGCCTCAATCTGTTTAAATAATTACTACAGTTCATGGATGGTACTGCCACAGGAGAGCCTAGAGCAAGCCTTACCACTTAAGATATTGTTAAAGTTTTTCAAATTAAAAATACCACAGAATTGAAGCCCAGGTGTGGTGGTGCCTTCAATCTCAGCACCTGGGGTGAGGAGAAAAGTGGATGTCTGTGAGTTCGAGTCCAGTCTGATTTCAATTGCAAGTTCCAGGACAGCCAGGGATACATAATAGAGACCTCTTATCTCAAGAAAACAAAGATCACAAAAGATGGTAGGCACAGTGTTCCATACCTATAATCCTAGCACTCTGAATACTGGTAAAAAAAAAAAAAGATTATGAGTTTGAGGCCAGCCTGGGCTACAAAGCAAGTTCTAGACTATCCTGAGCTACAAAGATAGATCTTGTCTCAGGAAGGAAAGCAATCAGCCTGAAGATGCGGCTGAGCTGGGAAGAGTATGAGCCTTGGGTGCACAAAGCCTGGGTCCAGCTCTGGGACAGCAAAGACCAGATGTGGCGGTCAGGACCTGTGCTTTCAACACTTGGATGTAGAGACCAGGTCATCCTCAACTGCACAGAGAGCAGAGCTACATGAGGTCCTATCACACATACCATACACACACACACACACACACACCACACACACATACACACATACACATATATACACACACATACACACACACACACAAACACACACATGCCCACATACCACACACACACATACATATACACACATGTGTGCATGCACACACACACACATGAACATACACATACACACACGCATGTCCACACACCACACACACACACATGAACATACACATACACACACCACACACACACACATGTACACACACACCACACACACATACACACACGTACACACGCAATACATACACACACACACACGTATACAAAGTTTAAAAACAAAAGAAATGAGAGAATACCAATAAGTAACTTGGCAATGTAGAAACATAAAATCTAACATAAAAATGTCTTAAGCTGAAAACATAATTCCCATTAGATACTTGAGCTTGTTCATTTATTATTTCAGTGACATTTTAATCATGTTTATTTTCCCAAAGAATTTAGAAGACTTAATTTATAAATGCTCATAAGTCAATGCAGCCTTCTGGCAACTTTAATATGTTTGACTAAGAAATTAAGGGAAAGGATAAGCCTCCGGAGAGAAGAAAACCCCAGCACGGGCAGTCCTCAGAGCACAGGGGCTCGTGGCGGGGCTTCACAGACACATTCTTCAAGTCTCCTTTCACAGCTCTGGTTTCCATCATAACGGAATGGGGAGCACAAGGAAGTGCAAGAGAGGGAATAAGGCTCCTTTATGTAACCTGCCACAGGCTATCCTTGTCTAATGAAAAAAAAAAAAAAAAACCAATATAGACTTAACCAAAACAAGCCTATTTAAGACATGGGTCTCCATAAATCCTCTTAAAAATAGCTCTGAAAAAATAAACACCTTGAGTTACTTGTCTTTCTTAAAATGAACCTATTAATAATTTTAAAGACCTGTTTACTCTTTTATTTTATGTGTTTTGCTTGCATGTGGGGGAATGCATTTAGCTATAAAGTGAAAAGAAGACATGTGCATCTTGTAGGGAATAATAAGATAATAAGATAATGCCACTGTATCTTTAAAACAGAAGACAATTTGGGTATTTTCTTTCTTTTCTTTTTCCCCTGCTGCTTAGGACCGGACACAGAGATGATAACTGAGAGTCCCAGCACTGTCCCAGCACTGCTCTTCTTTCTCCGTTTGGTACCCAAAGCTAAAAGGAAGGAAGAGAAGAGAGCATGGTGACACATTAGAACTCGCTGGCCTCTCCAGACTGATACCAGAGGCACTCGGCAAGCCAGCAGTCACAGAGAGCAAGGGCGGATCTGGATCGCGTGCTTGCACATCGTGGGAGAATATGTGGCCACATTTTAAGAGGACAAGAGCCAAAGAACATTCCTGAAAGAAAGAACAGTCTAGAAATGATTTATTTTTTACTTTTTAAATTAGTGTACAAAGTATCAGACATCTATATAGATATTGAAGTCCAATTGGAAATCTTGCTTTACTCATCAAAACTTAGACAAAATCTCCATGTCTGTTTAGAGAGAGTGCTTCTGCATAGCACCATTGATAATATCCATGGACATAGAAGAATTGCTTGGTTGTTGCTTTCTTAGTTTTCACAATTGGATTTGAATGTGAGGAAAATCAGTTTAACCAGCTGATTCCTCCTTGTGGGAGTGCGTGATGGTCGGTGGATTGTGCCAATTTATAACTGTTTCCAAAAGCGTAGCACCTAATCCCACAAGGCTGATGAAGTGCAGCATCTGGGTTAACATGCACTGAGTTCCCACAATGGCAAAACTGATTTCTCCTAGTCAATGTAAACAGAAAACATCTGTGCTAACATCACAGATCGAACTATTTTATTAGGGCCACTCCACTTTAAAACCAGAAAGTGGACTCTGCATCTTAGAACAGGAACCATTTTATTCTTGTAAATACCTTTAGTGTTTCTAATAGCTTCTCCTAAGTTTGCGGTCTTCTTGTCAGCAGCATCCAAGGTAGGATGGCCAAGGCCACAACCTCTGGGTCTGTGCGCAGCTGGTATTTTCCAGAATTGAGGGTGTTATCAGACTGGGACAAGGAATTCCATTTTCTGTGAGAGTGTAAACCCGAGGCAGGATTAACCATGGGCCAGGTGCAGATGTCTACAATCTCAGCAGTTGAGAGACTGAGGCAGGATGACAGTTGCCACTCGGAGGCCAGTCTGGGGTACTCACAGAAGTTTAGAGGTTCTTCTAGCAATGTGATAAGACACATACTCCCGCAGTGTGTGTGTGTGTGTGTGTGTGTGTGTGTGTGTGTGTGTGTGTGTGAAAGAGGGGGGGACAAAGATAGAGAGAAACAGAGAGACAGAGAAACACAGGGAGAGACAGAGAGACAGGGAGACAGACAGACAGACAGACAGAGAGGGGGGAGAGAATCAAGGAAGAGGCACGATAGATGGCTTAGCTGGTTAAGGCACTTACTACCAAGTCTGAAAACCAGTGTTCAATTCCAGAGATGCATAAGGAAGGGAGGAGAGAATGTACAAGTTGTCCTCTGACCTCTACAAGATGCTGTGGCGTGCACGTGTGCACATGTGCACATGCGCACATACACACTCACACACACACACACACACACACACACATACACACGGTAAATACATAAATGTAAAATAGGATCTTGTAAATATAATAAACACCATATATTGAGGAATACTTATTAAGTGATCTCTAAATTAAAGTGGAAGTGTTATTTGTATTACCACAGGTACATTTTCTTTTCATGTTTGAGAAATCCATTTTGGGGTGAAATGAGTTTGAGTTAAAAGTTCAATAATTCATTTGTGGCCAAAAAAAAGTTATTAAAATTTTGGAAAGGAGCTAGAAAGTTAGCTCAGTTAAACAAAGTTCTCAGCACCCACAAGGAGTTTACAACTCTCTGAAATCCCAGTTCCAGGGCATAGAGCGCCCTCTTCTGACATCCACAGGAAACAGGTATACACAAAGTGTTTATATAGGCAAAACTTTACTCAAACACATAAAATAAAAACACTTATTTAGTTAAAAAAAAAATATTGGTCAGAGAGGAAACAACCAAATACACTCATATTGTCAAAATTTTTATTACCCTAAATATGGTCAAGTGTATGATTTGAGCTTCGTTGTAAATCCCAGAAGTGAAGGCAGGCAGTAGAACTGCAGTAAGCAACACCACAGGGTAAGAGTGAATGTTTCTGCCTTTGCACAGTGAGTGTGATGCGGCGAGAGCAACTGGGGAGGTCCGCTAGACCAGCATCCCTTCTGGACCAGAACATGGGGGGCGGTCTGCCGTGAGCACACACATCAGATAAATCATAGGTTTATCCCAATTCCCCCGCCATGCAAAACCACAGCAAGGCATTTTCTGGTGACCTGAAATTAACTTAAAAGTTTTATTTAGGCTCCTTTTAAAAATACATGATTGCCATCCAAAAAAGACGTCGTTACTTGAAATGAAATATCCTTTAGTGGAGATTTATAATGACTGCTGTAAAGCCTGGATGCTGACTGAGGTCTCACAGTAAACAGGTTTCTATAAAAAGCAAAATATGTCCTCGCCTCGGAAAGTTATTCCTCAGTGCACTGTCATAAGCTACTCCCAGCCTGTAATAGTCTACACACTCTACTGTCTTCTTTCCAGATAATTCATTTGGGGACAATGTAACGTGTAGGTAGATCATCTGAGAATAATTAAAAGCTCTAGCAACATAAGCAGGTTCTTCTCTTTGGCTAAGTTTTATTAGAAAAAAAAAGATATTGTGAATTTTAAAAGAAAGAAGCATTCACGGCAGAATGGAGTCAGGCAGTTCCAGTCGTTTCCGGGACAGGAGGAACACACTTAAACATCTTTCATGTTTGATCTCACTTGATTTACCAACCAGCTCCCAAGTGGCCTTCTCCATGACACTGTCAGGCACATGCTTTGAATATCACTTCATGAAGGAAAACAAAGATCAAGCCCTAGAGATGGCTGACTTCAGTTTTGTAAAAGAGTCATACGTTTCTTCCTGTGTAACGCTAATCCCCGGTGCTTGATTTAATGTTCATTTGTGTGAGCGCGTGGGCGCATTGGCATGCATGCCATAACTTGAACGTGAAGGGCAGAGGAAAACCTGAGAGAGCCTGTTCTCTCCCTGTGCCAAGGGGGCCTGGAGACTGAATTCAGGTCTTCAGGTTGACTGTCTCTTTACCACCATGCCATCTCACCAGCCATTCAAGAAGATTGTTTTTAAAGCTCAAAATTCACTAAAGAAATTCTTGTTTATATTTTAGACTTTTATTTACCATTTCTTCTAAAAAGGCAGCTTGACTTTATAAAATAAAGGAGGCCAAGGACAAAGAGTTTCCAATTCAACAACACAGCGAGAACTTCCTTGTACCTTGAAATGACAGTAGCTGCTAGATTTCTCCATTGAACACCGTATGCAATAAAATAAAATTATACCCATTCCTGTGACTCTTGACTAGCATACTTCTGGCATGCTCAGGTGCATTATGTCATGAGTTTTATCATGGCCTTGTGAGTTTATTTATTCAACAGATATCCGTTGAGTGGTCAGCATGCCTGAAGCAGGGCCGCATTACTTACTTTGATGCTTTGGTCGTCAAAGCCAGTTAAGGCAAGAAGGGTTTCCTGCAGTTCCCGCTTGGAGATCTATTCTGTCATGGTGAGGAAGGAGAGAAGGAAGAAGCTGGAGACCAGCTGGTCATGGGGCATTCGCAGTCAAAGACCACGGAGTGAACGAGGTGCAGAGCTGATGTACAAACCCTCAAGGTTTCCCCTCCGCTCCCCTCCCAGTGACCTTCCTCCTAATGCTCTGCCTCCTAAGGGTTTCACAGCATCCCTCACAGTACCACTGGTGTGCTGATGTTTGAATACATGAGCCTACAAGAGACCTCTCATATGCAAAGCCCAGCAAAGAGCTGAGCTAGACATTTAAGGAAAAGCAATGAATGGAGTAAAACCTCTAAGCACGTAGTACTAGAAGAATGCACAGGACAATAAAGAAAATGCCATGGCAGAGATGCTATTAACCATCGTTACACACTGAATTAAGAGCTTTCCCCTTAGCATCAATCTCATTTACTATGCTATTGTCACCTGGGGGGGATGGGGGGGTGTGGACCTGGTGAGATGGTAATCAATTGGCTTTCCCAAGAGCACTCAACTGAAAAAGCCAGGCTTTGAACTCAAGTCCCTTAACATCAAAATTATCACTGTGATCTTTACCTTATATTTTCCAAAGAATCATGGAAGCATGAAGAAAGACCTCCACGTGCAGAGTTGGGAAGGCACGCAAAGGCCAGTTCTAAACAGCTGCCACTGTGGCTAAGACAGGCAGGTCTTCAACATTACTTTTTAGGAAAACAAGTTAGCTCACCACTGAGAGCATCAGATAGGCCCTGGATGTAGTTCTTCATCTGGAGGAGCAACCATGAAGTAAGTCTCAAAGAATGAGCATTTTATTCCTACTGAATAAAGTGGTCTGTTAGACTGAAACAAACAAAAGCAAGACCCCACACTTTCAAATCAGTAAAGGACAAATGCCTATGAAAAAAGAAAACTTTAAGGACTTCAGAAAAGTTAGCCAGGCCTGTGTAACACCAGCAGAAAGACGTGGCCAGCCATCTTGAGACGTCTCAGTCGGTGTTCCCAGCACACTCCTCAGAGCAGCTAGATAAAGGGAACTTTATTTTAAAGCACGCCAGACAAATTTCCCTTAGAGACAGGTGTCTTTTAAAATATATATATATGTGTGTGAGCATACTGTTGTCTTCAGACACACGAGAAGAGGGAATCGGACCCCATTACTGAAGGTTGTGAGCCACCATGTGGTTGCTGGGAATTGAACTCAGGACCTCTGGAAGAGAATTCAGTGCTCTTAACCTCTAAACCATCTCTCTAGCCACAAAGGGAAATTCTTACAGATTAGCTCATCTTCTAAACCACTAGACACAAGCGACCTCAGGAAATTATTTTGTATAGATCACATTCCTCTGGTCTCAAGGCATTCCTGTAGGGTGTAAGTTTAGAACAATGGTGATGATGATGATGATGATGATGATGATGATGATGATGATGACGATGATGATAATAATAATAATTACTATTCTTATAAGCACAGGGAATAGAAAGATGGTTGAGCAGTTCTAAGCACTTGTGGCTCTTGCTGAGTACCTGAGTTCATTTCCCAGCATCATCACACGTGGGGTGGATGGTTCATGACCGTGTCTAACTCCTGATCCGTGAAATCTGTCTCCACCTTCTGGCCTCCTTGGGCATTGCTCTCACGAACACCATAACACACACAGACACATACATAATAATACTGTTAAAAATTAAAGTATGAAACCAGGAAGCAGCCAAATAAGGAAACTGCACTGGCTCCATCTCACTAACCTTCCTCATCAAAATGAGCCCCTGTTTCGTGGTCTTGGAATCACACTTGTGTTTCGGTAAAGCATATGTGATAAGAAGTGGTTACATGTATCACTATACTAGTCACTCATGAACAATAATTACGCAAAAGGCAAATGCGTACAGCCCCTCCTGATGAGCGTCCCTTAGGAGGCGCTTTGTTGAAGACTTACAAAATCCTTACTGGCGAAATAATGAATGCCTATACTGTATTGTACGCACCCAACATGGCTGGCGATTGGCAGCTCAGGAGAAAACTGTTGGGAACGTGTGTGAGGCTCTAGATTAATTCCCCAGGACTGCCAAAGGTGAGGGTGTTCTTGCATGGTACACAGCTAATCTAGAGATTTGCATTTTAACGATGCTAATTATGAACTGTGCAAGCCTGTTTTTCTTATTTATCTAATAATGCCCGTCAAACCATTCATCAATGTTGCATTGAGTGCACTTGGGAAATTCTAGGGTGACGTGTTTCCCTTTCTAAGGCTCCTTTGTATGTCTTCATATCTCTCTAAAGGATGCCAGTGTGAAGGGCGGGGCCCTTTATCCTTAGGTAAACCAATGCGGTACATGGCAGAGATTCCGTGACAGCTCTCAAGTCGGTTTCCGGAAAGGGCTGTCTCCATCTCTGGGTTGGGCATGCGCTGGCCCAGCGTACACCAGCCCTGGGCTCTCCCTCCGGCAGGGCATAGCATAGAAGGGTACAGGCCAGATCAGTTTCTGCGCTCTTCCTCTAGCCAATCACGGGTCAATCAAGACTGTAACTTCTGGCGAAGCTGTGTTGACTCATCCAGGCTAAAAATAACTCTTGACCTTGTGTGGATTGGTTCAGATTCTTCTTCAGAATCTGACATCCTCTTCTCCGACTGTTAGCTCCTACTTCACAGCCTTTGCTTCACACTAATTTATACCAAATTTATTAGACCAAAAAAACAACAAAACAAAACAAAACAAAAATACCCACACACTTCATCAAAATCTCTACTTGTTTTTTATCTGTATTGTTTTGGGGTTTATCTTTGTTTGGTTTTGGTTTTGTTTGTTTGATTGATTGGGTTTTTTGTTTGGGGGGTTGTTTTTGTTTTTATTTGGTTTGGGGGTTCTTGGTGTTTGATTTTGGTTGTTTTGTTTGGGGTTTTCTATTTTTGTTTTTGTTTGTTTTGTCAAGCTGTGTAGGTATTTTTGTCGGCATAACATGTTTTATCAAAATATTTGGCAAATGCATACTGGCACTCATGCACTTTAAATTTTTACAGATTGGAGGGAAATGGATCCAAAAACAATCCCTCGAGCCTGCGAGAGAGAAAAATACTTGCTCTCAAGACTGTATTTAAGATGGCTTGTCAGCTGTGAGTGGGGGTGAATTCCCAAAAGCAAGCATGTAAACATCCAAACATATGGATTTTTAACCTGGAAAGAATGGTCCGATTATGTGAATTCCTACTCCTAGAAATTAATTAAAGTTTCTTTCATACATATTTTAGCAAATCAAAAATCAAGCTGTTTCCTGTTGAATAATCACAGAATATATATAGATAACCCTTACTGATGAATTCAAAATGGAATTTCCTGTGTGTGTGTATGTGTGTGTGTGTGAGTGTGTGTGTGTGTGTGTGTGTATGGATGTGAGTGTGTGTGTGTTATGTGTGTGAGCATGTGTGTGTATTGTAATATGTGTGTATGTGTGTGGTGTGTGTGTTATGTATGTGAGCATGTGTGTGTATGTGTGATATGTGTGTATGTGTGTGGTGTGTGTTTATGTGTGTGTGGTCAGTATGTATGTGTGTGAGCACGTGCGTGTATGTGTGTGAGTGTGTGTGAGTGTGTGTGTGTGTGGTGTGTGTGTGGTGAGTGTGTGTGTGTGTGTGTGAGAGAGAGAGAGAGCGCGCATGCACGCGCGTGCTTCCTTGCTTGCTAGCACGTGAGAGGGTTTGAAGCCAGCATTGGGTACCTTCCTCAATCATTCTCAACCTCACTCTGAAAAAGAGTGTCTTGTTGAATCCAGAGCTTGTCGGAACAGTCGGATTGGCTGGCCAGCCGGCCCCGGTGTCCCCTCAGTGCAATGCCAGGTGTGCCTGTGCTCAGCATCACCTCCGTGAGTCCCGTTCCGAGGGGTCCTGTTCAGGTCATCATGCTTGGGTGACAAGCACTTCACTGATGGAACCGGCTCCCAGAGACCACTCCCAGCCTCCTTTCCCTTTTGATGAATTCCAACTGTGAAAACCTAAGGGATTATCTGGGAGAGTTCAAGTCCAGCCCACAAACTGCACCAAACAGAACACAAAGGCCGCTTCCTTCCGGCGGGAAAGAAAGCTGTCCATTTTTAAGACGTAGCTGTCCGGAATGTGCTAATCTAACCAAAGGAAGCTTCCAGTTCTGGGGGGGATATGTTGTCTTGTTAGGGTTCTATTACATCCATCAACTAAATCCTTAGAAATAACCATATTTTTTTTTTCTGTCCTGAGGATCCAACACAACAAGACCACTCAACTAATGCCCAATTCATGGCATCTGGGCAGACGTTCATAAAAAAATTACCTAAGCTAAGAAAACAAACTAGACTCTTCTTTCATGCTGGAAAATAAAACGAATATAAAAAAAAAACAAATTCTCATGGACATTTTCCATCAAGTCAGTGCATTTAAAGCAGGATCTGTAGTAGTGTTACGTCGGAGCCCGTGAGTTAAGGTACCAACCCTGACAGCCTGGCTTTTATTTCAAGGACCTGCAGGGCAGAGGAGAGAGCCAACTTCTGAAAGCTGACCTCTGACTTCCATACACCATGACGTGCATACATGCAGGCACATACATGCACAGATAAATAATAAAGGTTTTACAAACAAATCCCAAAGGTACTTCTGCGATGAACTTAGTTAAGGTAAGCAGTCTCCCTCAGAGGGAGTCTGAGCAACATTAGAGTTTGTAAATTTCCAGAATTTGTGCATTTCTGCCTCTTGTGAGGCACACTCCAATCCCCGTGACCTATGAACCCCTAGGATTCTTTTCCAAGTGTTGGCACAGACACTGTCCCATAACCTTTACGCCAGATTTCCCATTCGCCATCTCCCTCAGAGCAGGAACAACCTGTGTATAAGTCACAGAATGTGGCTCTTGTTGAAGGTGTAGGATTTCAAAACGACAAAAAGAATAACATTGGATGTAGCCATTTCTACCACAAGAGGTACAGATATGCCTTCTTATCTGCTTATCCTAAAAGGAATTTGAAGGACTTTTTAAAAAATTCATTGTTCAGCCAGATTTGCAGATCCATGCTCCAGATATTCGACCAACATTTGTATTCATTTTCATAACATATCCTCTTCTTGCAATAATATCAATTTATCTTTACGTTTGAGACAAGACAACATAACATTAAACCACGGCTTTCATATAATCTCTTTAAATAATTCAACAAGCCCACAGGAAGACTCTAATAACACACAGAACAAAGGGCTGGGACTGAGCTGCAGAATCCACACGCTGAGCTGCAGGAGTGGCCAGTTTGCTGTGTGCCTGGGCTGAAAGCGAGTCTCCACTGAGCATCTCTCGCTCCTTCCCAAAAGCTGCCCCAGCACTGACGGTCCATCCAGGCACTGCTCTCCGCAGCGGGCCCTGCTGGGAGGCTTTGTGAATGTTTTCTGGGACCTGGTTTTAAGGTTTTCACCCTAATACTAAGCTTTTAGTAAATTCATCCCCACACTTTCATTCACCTGAGTCATTGGCGAGAAATATTTTCTGAGGACTCAACCCGTACCTTCCATGTTTTAAGATCAAAGCTTCTCTATTAGAACCTATTTAATCCCTTCTATGTTTGGTTCTTATGTACCTCTGGGAAAACTACACAGGCAGATGAAGGAAGCAAGCCTCTGTGCTTGCTCAGCCTTCATGGATTGCATCCTATCACAGTAAAAATAAAATATAATATAATAATAATAATAATAATAATAGGAGAAAGGAAAAAGCCAAGAATGGTGGGAAACATCCATAATCCCACCTTTATGATTCAGAAGCTGAATGATCAGGAGTTCGAGGCCAGCCTGGACTACATTTCAAATTCAAGGCCATTCTAATCAACAAGAAACCCAGGAAGGGAAAAAAAGGGGTCAGGGAGAGGGGAAGGAAGGGAGATTTTTCGTGTCCTGCATTGAGAATTTTTAGCCTGGCTTTTGTGCTTTCTTCGACGATAAAGAAATAAAAAGCATCTCCTACTGATTTGGATGCTTTAGCAAGGTCTTTATTCCCAACAGAAAGGCCAGGCCTAAATTCTTTCTAAAGAGCATAAACATAACCCAAAAGGTCCCAAAACAGTGCTTAAAATATCTTTTAAATACTAAGCCTTTAACACAAATCAAAACGTGGTTTAATGTTCTCTGACAGAAAATGCCTGACACGATAATTGCAGGAGATAAAACGTGATCATGAACTACTCATCTCAGAGTGGTTAAAGGGTGCGGGGGAGGGGGGTGTGCTGTTGTTTTCCCTTAGTAAGGCCATGCATGGTTTCAGAATCTGTATGGCTGTTAGGAACCATTTTTTTCCTACCCTGGTAGGAAGATCTACATGTATGCACACCACACGGCATCTAGATTAGATCATCAATATCCCTCTTTAAATTCGCCAGCATCGCCAAAGAGGGTACCTAATCCTCACACAAACGCAGAGGTGGGTACACAGAGCCTGCAGCGCCCAATAAACTGGTCCTTGGGAGATTCTCGAATGATAAAAAGCCTCTTTCCCTGCTCCTCTGAGACCCCGCCTTCTGCACCTTATTTTTCACTCGTGTCTGCCGGAAAGGTGTTTGCCTTCCTGAGAACTCACAATTTCATTCTGTTTAGACTTTGACCCATCTGTGAGGGTGAGCACCGGGAACTCGGCTCTGGGATTTGCTTGCCTGTTATTCCTGTGTCCATGCCTCCAGCCCCCCTAGCTTAATGTTCACCAAAAAAAAAACGGGTCGGAGACACGAACGATAGGGAGAGGCTGATGCTCAGTTTCCTTCCCACTTTCCACCTTCCATCCAGGCATCCTCCACCGGGAAGCAACTCGGGGCCCACCTCTCCTCCTTCCCATCCCCGGAGCCCCTGCAATTGGCAGAGCACTTACCGGGCTCATGGACCCCGGGGTTGTCAGACAGCTCGATGACCAGGAGCTCCCGGCCCTCGAAGCTGCGCCCCACCGTGTAGATCCTGCTGATGGCGGTGCACTGCAGCCATACGGACACCAGCGCCTCGCGCAGCTCGGGATAGCGGTGGTACTCGAAGGAGATGCCGTCCTCCTGTTGCAGCCGCCGGCGCCGCCGCATGACAGCCGCCGGCGCCCCGGCCTCCTGGGCTTCAGCCGCCAGCAGCCACCCGCCGGCCACCAGCGCGGCACACAGCGCCAGCAGCACCCGTCCTCCGCGCCCGGCCATCGCGTCCCCGCGAGCTGCACCGCCGGCCTCTTTTGTCTGCCCGGGCCCGGGTGGAGTTGGCGAGCTCAGCACCAGCCTCCTCTCGCCTCACCTTCCACAGCTCAATGAACGGTGCGCGCTGGGGCCACCCAGAGGACAGCGGCGACGCGACGGCTCTGCGCGCTGCACTACTCGCCCCGGGGAGCGGGAGCCAGGGAGGCTCGGCACAGGCTGAGCAGCCGCCAGGGATGCTGGCTTTATTCCTTGGCTCAGACCTACGTCAAAAGGCAAATGGCGCCAGGAACCAGGCAGGTAGAATGACAGCTAAGACCTTACTTACTTAGGAAGTCAATGAGAGGGAACCGCGACCCAAGACCATCCTTTTAGAAAACACATTCTTGGGTTGCCTTTTGATTTCCACCTAGATGCACCAGAATGTGGGGTGGGGATGAGAAGCAACCCGCTTCTTGCCTTCCTTCCTGGACAGCACTGCCGCAATAGTGGAAACTTAAGGGCTGCGATTTCATCTACAGCAAGGTCTGGCTAGAAATCAGAACACTGTAATTTGACTTAAAGGCGCTTTCTAACAATTTACAGATAGTGCTTTTAATTGTATTCAGACATATTCTAGAATCTTTCTAGGGGGAGAAAAAGAGGGAAATGAGGTAAGGCATTTACAAGCAGGACTTATGCCACTCATCTTCCGTGACATCCTGCAAAACACAAACAAGACTCTGCCCATGAGTTAGATAAAGGATTTCGTTCGGCATTATGATTCAATCCTGTAATGGGGGAAAACCGGATACAGACAAATGATATTGCCATCCCCTTCACAAAGTGACTGCAAACGTATAAAATCAGGGGCTTAAGTGACCACCCTTGGACAGGGCTTGTATTTTGGGGGCAACATCTGCAGCAGATGTTACTCTACAAAGGTTGCCATTTGGATGTAACACCAGCGCGGATCTGAATACATAATCCACTGAGTATGGCCACTAGATAGAAAGACTGCATACCAGCTGCCGGAATGTTTCATGTGGGACATTTTTCCTCAGACACGTCTTTCTCCACTGTCTAATAATACCCTGTCCTGAATAGAACCTGTCACCTGGAAAGGAATCCAGATCTATAAATAATTTCATTAGTTTAAAAAAAAACCTGAAGTTTGAAACAGCAGAAGCACCTTCTCTTGACTCCTTGGTCTCAGAAGCGGCTAGAAGACAAACGGAGCCCATTTGCTTAGAAAGTGGTGTGAGCAGGACAACAGGTTGTGTGGCCTTTGTGGCTCTCCAAAGGACCACTGTCTACAAAAGCTGACCTGTAGCAGACATGGCCGCCCACACCCCACCCACCCCATTCACCCCCCTGAGAAACCATAGCTAACCAGAGTGCTGTAGCTAAGGCACAAAATATTACTGGCACTGGTGAAGAAGGCATCTAAAAATTGTCTGTCACACATTCAGGGAACAAACGTCAACCAACAAGGGCAGCAACTCTAGGCATCCAGCTCATCTTGAGAATTTCAAAAATAAAATAAATATTACTGTTTCGGGGACTGGAGACATGGCGTCACAGTAAAGGGCACAGAGTACTCTTGCAAGTACCTAAACTCAATTTTCAACACTCAGAACCAGGGGATCACAGCTATCTGCATCTCCAGCGCCAGGGGATCTGATATGTGGCCTCCTTGGACACCCTCACATATACAGTAATAAATGGGGGGCAGACACATCTAAATACAATTTTAAAGGAGCATGAACCAAGGCATGGTAGTACACACCTATAGTCCCAGAATTCAAGAGCCTAAAGTGGGAGGATATTGAGCTTGAGGCTAGCCTGAGCTAAATAGTGTGACTCTCCCTCCAGCAAGTAAATCGAAGTGTGTAAATAGACTGGTTGGTGCTGGCAGAGAGGTTAGCTTTGAATCCATGTGTCTACATCTCCCACAGCAACATAGATGTTTTTTTTTTTAAGACAGGGTCTCATGTAGCCCAGGCTGACCTCAAACTCACTATATATCTGGGACTAGCCTTGCACTCCTGATCTCTTGTCTTGAACCTCCCAAGTGCTGGCTTGTATTATAGTTAGGTGCTGCTTTAACAAGTTTCCACAGATTTGGGTAGGGGGTAGGTTTTATTGCGGGGGTCGGGGGGATAGCCATCATCTAACTTCCTCCTTAAAGTAGACAGAACTTTATGATAAACAGCAACAAATACCCCAATGCTTTCCACTCAAACCAGCCTGTGTTTGATTACTTAGTTCAGAAGTCTGAATGCAGAGTTATAATTAGGTTTCTAAAAGCATTTCCAAAAGAATAACCTTGGAAAACCAGAGAAAAGAAAACAGAGTGGCTAAAACCAATGACTTCAAAAACACAGCGTTGAGATTTTCATGTTAGTAATTTAAAGCAACCTCACTAATTTGTGGCTGGGTTGGGGCATACTGACTAGTAACTACGCAAACAATCGTCTCTCACTGAAGTCCTAACTTGTTCCTTGGCTGACTGTTCTTTTAAAATGTCACCTTTAAAGGTCATGAGGTACTTTTTATTTTGTATTTTACTTTAAAGGGAAAAAAAAGTTGTATTATACTAGCTATGTACTATTACTTGAAGAGTTCTCTGACATCTTAGATGTTTGTGGACCTCACCTGTAAAAGGGAAAAAAAGAAGTTGGTTAGATCCTCTAGTATTTGAGTATAAGAGAACCATATAGTAACTTAGAAAGTGTATGTCTTAGGGCTGGACCATTGGTCCACCAGTTAAAAGCATGTGCTGCTCTTCCACAGGACCCAAATCAATTCCCAGCATCCACAGGATTGCTCACAACTGTCTGAAGGAATAGTTTAAGGGGATTCCAACAATCTCTTCTGGTCTCTGCTGGTACCAGACAGGTACATGGTGTACAGACGTACATGTAGGCAGGATATATATATATATACGATAACAACAACAACAATAATAACAATAATAATTTTAAATCATTCTTTGGAACATCAAAAAATTAATAAATTATATTTTAAACACGGGTATTTTCATGCTTTTACAATTCTCAGAGCCCGGGGTGAGTTTCAGGTACTAAGAATATTCATTCCTGGATTAGGGGCTGGAAAGATGGCACAGAGGTTAAGGGTGTTGTTTCCTGTTCCTCCAGAGGACCTGAGTTTGATTCCCAGCACCTATGTCAGTCAGCATATGATCACTTATCACTTCAGATCCAGGGAATGTGACAGTGTCTCCTGGCCACCCTGGGCACTCACACTCACATAGCAGACACACACATAAAAAAATTCAATGTTTTTAAAAAATTTTTTTTAATGTTCTATATTTTAACCAGAAAATCAACCAAGTATGGTAGCATGTGCCTGTTAGTCTAGCACATGAGAGTGAAGGCAGAGAGCCGGGAGCTACAGCCTAGGTTGTGTTATAACAAGTTAGACACCAACCTGGGCTGCCTGAGACCCTGTCAAAAACAAGCAAGGTGGGGCAGAGATTTCTAATTTTAATGTTTTATTGCCAAATTGGTTAATTTTCTTATTACTCTGATAAAGTACTATATCCGAAAGAGGCTTACAGAAGAAAGAGTCTATTCCACCTTACTGTTCCACGGTGAGTCCCACGGTGAGAGTCCGTCATAGCAGAGGCACGCTGCAGGCGACCAACCGAGGTGAGGTGGACAGAGCAGGGAGCAGAGAGATCATCACATGTCCATCCATATGCAAGAAGCAGAAAGAAACCAGAACAGAGGCAACAGACACTATGAGCTTTCAAAGCCTGCCTCGCAGAGACGTACTTCCCCTGGCCAGGTTCTACCACCCAAAGGTTCCATAGCCTTCCCAAACAGAACCTCCTCCTGGGGACCAAATGTCCAAAGGCTTGAGGCTGTGGAGGCATTTACCCTTCAAACCACAATATGTGCTCTAAGAAATAACGATGCACGTGTTAACATTTGCTAAGGCCTATTTCAAATCCAAACTTTTATGGTTCTGGAAGGTTTCAGTCTGAAATAATTTCCCACAAACCTAAGAGATGGCCCATGACATAGACTAAGGCATTGACTCAAAGGAATCAGACTTCGGTCTGTCTTTGTGCTTCTGGGCTCTTTTACAAATGGGTGAGCTGCAACAGTTCTACCGGAGTAGACATCAGTCCTTTGTGGTTTCACATATGTACCTAGTCATCTTGGCTAGGGAATTCTAAACTATCTTGCATGCCAAGTCTTCAATGTGTTTGTATACCCATAGTTAAATTCAACCCTACTTTAAAATGTCTGTACGAACAGGAAGTTAAAAGAGACAGTGGTGTGACGTCACTTCTAGACATCCGATGTCACACAGTGAAATTCTCACAACCCCGACTTTCAAGTTCCCTTCTATTCTCATCAAGGACAGAAACTATTTCTTTCTGTGTGTGTAACTTCTAGTCTCTTCTTGCCTGTCACAGAAATCCTGTGAGCCTGAAGCTCTGCATCTGTCCAGCTGTGTGCTGGGGAAAGAGTCACAGTTATCTGGTGGGAAACAACTTGATTTCCGAGCTTGGGCTGTGCTGCACAGTGTAAATATTTCCACCATGGAAAATCTGAAAAGCACCAATCTGAAATTATCAAAAACCCTGTTTAAAAAGATATGCTAGAGCAAACGACTGTTCAGAGCAGTGATGGGCAGAGTCTACCCACTTCTCCATTCAAAGAGAAGAGGCTTAATTTCCTTCCATCAGAATGTAGGCAGGACGTAGTAACTCACTCAAACGAACACCATAAAGCAGAAATGGTGAGAATTAGCACTGAGGATTTAGCTCAGTGGTTAATTATTTATCTATCATACACAAAGCCCCGAGTTTGCTCTCAAGAACTCCAAGAAGACATGACGGCACATATCTTCGAAATTATTACAAGAAGACTGCAGCTTCCATCATATTTGTCCCCTCTCTTTTCCTCCCTCCCCTCCCTTCCCCACACCCCGTGTGTGCTCATATATCACATATTCTAGGGGAACTGGCTTCATATTGTAGAGAGCTCCATACTGGAAACACCAAAACAAAACCGAGATATGTAATCAGTTGTTTTGTCCCTGTAACAAAATACCTGAGATTAACAATTCAAAAGAAAACTATGTGCACTAACTTGCCATTTCAGGGATACGGTACTAGGTCATCTGCATCCCTTGCTTTGGTCCAGGGCAGGGCAGCAGCATGATGTTGGGCAAGCGTGCTGAAGGAAAGCTGTTTGTTCATCCAAGGTGGTCAAGAAGCAGAAAGACCAAGGACTCAAGCCACTTCTTACAACTAGAATCCACTTCCCATACCCACAAAGCTGTGAAGTCATCAATAGATTAGTCTACTCACGACATTAGTGTTCTCCTTGTCCAATACTTAAAAGACGCCCACACACACACAGCCTGCATACAGCAGAGGCCAAGCCTTCTTTTGTAGGAAACTTGATATTCAAACCATGACAGGAAGTCTGCAGAGGGCACTCTGAAAACAACTGGCATCCTCTGTCCCACGGTCAGGGAATAATGGAGGACAACCAACAACAAACCATGTAATTAGGCTTTGCTGTGAATTCCTCAGCCCGGCTTCCAAACTCTCCATCTCTGACATCCGTTATGGTGTTGTCCTAAGAAGGCAGAGTAAGAACTCCTATGTCCTTTTTTCCCACAGAAACATATATTTAACTACATTACCAGTCTAGGAGCGAGTTAAGAGGCTAAGGTAGCCCAGGCAAGCATGAAGCCAAGGATAGCGACACTGAAACAGACCAGAGCTTGACCTATTTTTTAAATTCTGACCCCAAACCCTCAAAGTTTAGACTCCTAAAACATTACAATTTCTCCCTAGGATGGGAAGAGGACAAAATATTCAGGGACAGGGAGGCAAGTCCTGTCTCGCTTCACACAAAGTGGTATCAGAAAAGGTACAGGTCATATGCACAGGAAAACTAAAGGAAGTGAGGACCTTCCTGTGTCTGTAACATTTGAAGAAGACACAGACTAGAGGCTAGTTCTCTAAGAGAGCAGAAGGGGATCGTGGCTGTGGTGTCCCAGCCTTCCCTGGGGCATCCTCAAGGTGTTGGCTCCTATCTCGCTTCTTGTAGAACACTGCTTCCTATATCACCTCTTTAAAGCACTGACAAAACTCTTCTAATCAGACCCCAGAGTGAACAAGTGATAACTGACTTTAACGAAACAGAAAGCAAAAACAAATAAACAACAACAACAAAAATAACAAATAAAACACAGGTAAGATTAAAGGCCCAGAATCATATTTTTACCATGGCCGACTTCTGAAGTTCTTTCCTACTCAAGACACGCCTTGCAGCTCCAGAGAGGAGATTGCTTCTTCAAAGGGATGTTTTTATCGATATGTAACACCCCAGATTAGACTCAACTCCTCTATATGGCTGGAAATGACCATGAACTCCTGCCTCTACTTCCTGAGATACAAGATAGCAGGCATATACACTATGATGCTGTGCAGAAGGGCAGGGCGTCCTCATGGTCAAAAACAGAATCAGAGAAACCAGGAATGCTAAACTTGCAGGTTTCTCTCTTCAGTAGATAAATTTACATCTATTTTCCACCCAGAATTCTAGAGTGGATGCTGTTAATAGCCTGGTAAGCTTTGCTATTCAGTAAAGCCAGACCTCAACCAAACCCCCCAGAATCTTGAGCACTGTTTCTCAGTCAGTCAGTAGAACCCATTCTTGTGGAAGAGGTCACAGGTACTTTGCAAAAGACATGTACTTTATAACGAGTTTCAATGTAGTTATATATAGTAAGCTCTATTGTGATAATTGTCACAAGGAAGTCTTTATTTAAAGTTGCACTGTGCTTAAATATGCCAAAAATAAACAGCTCAGGGTTAGACTATAGAAGCTTGAATCAGTACTGGCTAACTAAGTTATGTTGAACTGAATTTCCTTCTTGCCTCTCGTGGTTACTTCTCTTCCAGCAGTAGAGCTTTTAAGGAGGGACACACACACACACACACACACACACACACACACACAGTTCTGGGGATTGAGTCCAGGGCTAGATAAGCAATCTACCACCTGAGATATATCCAAGCCTGTTTCTTCAGATGTGTACACTTCACTGCAAAGATGCTAGAAATTTGAAGAGTCAAGGAATCAAGACACATTTAAAAGAATGAGATTAAATTTTCACTAACTAACCCTATACAAATGGAAAACTGTGAGTTCTTTAACAGAATTCCAAGTGATGATGTTAATCAAGTTTGGTAACTTTTTTACAAAAAAGATTTATTTATTATATGTAAGTACACTGTAGCTGTCTTCACATACACCAGAAGAGGGCATCAGATCTCATCACAGATGGTTGTGAGCCATCATGTGGTTGCTGGGAATTGAACTCAGGACCTTTAGAAGAAGGTGCTCTTAACTGCTGAGCTATCTCCAGCCTAGTTTGGTATCTTATAAGAAAAACAGAACCAAAAAAAAATACATAAATGAAATGAGACAAATAATTTAAAAGAAACAAACAAATCCTAAAGCTAAATAGTACAGTAGTAACTTGACCAAAACTACTTATCAGAAGGGTTCAGCAATAAACTTGATCAAACTGAAGAATTAGTGAGCTCAAAGGATGTTTATTTGAAGGTATCCCATCAAAATGAAAAGAAGAAAAGAGGATGCTATAGTCTAAGGAAGTCATTAGACATCATTTTGCAAGCCAAAATAACCGTTGTGGGTATTAAAAAAAAAAAAAAAGGAAAAGCAAAGGGTGAAAAAAAGTGTTTTGTTTTGTTTTGTTTTGTTTTGTTTTGTTGGGGGACAGGGTCTCTCTGTTTAGTTCTAGCTGTTCTGCAATTTGTTATGTAGACCAGGCTGCCGTTGAACTCACAGAGATCTGTCTGCATCCGCTGACTGGGTGCTAGGATTAAAGGCATGCACCACCTGGAAATCTGGCAAGATTTGCTTTTATTGTTGTAGATGTGTGTATGCCTGGAGTGTATGCCATATTTAGGCATACCTGTAGAGACAAGGAGAGGGCACTGGGTCCTCAGGAGCTGGAGTTACACACAGTTGGAATCCATCTCTCCAGCCCCAAAGATTTATTGTCTTGTTTGTTTGTTTGTTTGTTTGTCTGTTTTTCGAGACAGGGTTTCTCTGTATAGCCCTGGCTGTCCTGGAACTCACTTTGTAGACCAGGCTGGCCTCGAACTCAGAAATCTGCCTGCCTCTGCCTCCCAAGTGCTGGGATTAAAGGCATGCGCCACCACCGCCCGGCAAGATTTATTGTCTTTAATTATTATTTTTAATTGTATGTATATGTCTGCATGTGGGTATGTACATGTGAGTACAGGTGTCTGAAAACACCCCAAGGCATCAGGCCCTTCTGAGGCTGGGATTCCAGGTGGCTGTGAGACACCCAGTGTGGGTGATGGGACCTGAACTTGGGCCCTCTACAAAACAGTATGTGTTCTTAACCACTGGTCCATCTCTCCAGCACCAGAAAAGACTTTTCAAAAAAGAAATAATGGCTGAAAATTTTTCAACTCTAGGGGAATACACATCTAATTAACAACACTAAGAAGATTCCAAATAGGATGAATCATAAGAAGTTTTCACTATATACATTAATCCCACTATTAAAAAAACAAAGATAAAGAAGATAAGAAATGAGTTCGAGGCCAGCCTGGTCTACAGAGTGAGTTCCAGGACAGCCAGGACTCTACAGAGAAACCCTGTCTCGAAAAACCAAAACAAATGGAACAAATAAAAAAAAGACAAAGACCCACAATAGATACATTAAGAGCAAAAGAGAAATAATCATATAATTATAAAAACCAACAAAGGACAGTAGGAAAAAGAAGAACATGCAGACTACAGGAAGAAGAAGACAGAAACAAGTAGCAAAGAAATCCTTACCCACTGACCATTCAAATAAAATAGTCTCATGGTTTGAATAAGATTGGCCTCCACAGGCTCCTGTATTTGAATGCTTAGTTACCAGAGAGTGGCACTGTTTGAGTGGATTAGAAGAATTCGGAGGTGTGGCCTTATTGGAGGTAGTATGTCACTGGGAGTATACTTTGTGATTTCTAAAGCCCATGACTCACTATGTAGACTATAGTCTCTCTGCCTATGGATCAGGACATAGATCTCAGCTGCTGCTCCAGTGTCTGCCTGTGTGACAGCATGCTCCCGCTATGATGACAATAGACTAAACCTCTGAAACTGTAAGCAAGTTCCCAATTACGTGTTTTCTCTTATGATATAGTTGCCTTGGTCACAGTGTCTCTTAACAGAGATAGAACAGTGACTAAATCAAATGTAAATGGATTAGATTGATGCAAAGAAAGAAAAAAAGAAGGGAAGGAAGGAAGAACTGAATGGCTATGATGTCTATAAGAGATACATATTTTTACACAATAGTCCCACAATACCATCCCCTGCTGAGAGACGTACTGAATGACTACTGATGTTTTGCCATAGGTTAGCTCTGCTCTCAGCCTTTGCCAGAGTGTAACCATGAAAACTGGGGTTTCCCCTGTAGGGTTTTAGCCACATTAACAAAAGAAATTTGTATTTGTTTAATGTGTATGAGTGCTTTGTTTGCAATAGGTCTGTGCACCATATGTGTGCCTGATGCCCTGGGAGGTAAGCAGAGGGCATCAGATACCCTGGGAATAGAGTTGTAGATGCCAGTGAGCTCTGTGTAGAGGTTGGGAAGTGGCACCTCACTTCCAGAAGATCCTGCTATACCACTCCTGGGCATATACCCAAAAGATTCCCCAGCATGTAATAAGGATACATGTTCCACTATGTTCATCGCAGCCCTATTTATAATTGCCAGAAGTTGGAAAGAACCCAGGTATCCCTCAACAGAAGAGTGGATGCAAAAAATGTGGTATATCTACACAATGGAGTACTATTCAGCCATTAGAAACAATGAATTCATGAAATTCTTAGACAAATGGATGGAGCTGGAGAACATCATACTAAGTGAGGTAACCCAGACTCAAATGTGACTCATAGTATGCACTTACTAATAAGTGGTTATTAACCTAGAAAACTGGAATACCCAAAACATAATCCACACATCAAATGAGGTACAAGAAGAATGGAGGAGTGGCCCCTTGTTCTGGAAAGACTCAGTGAAGCAGTATAGAGCAAAATCAGAACAGGGAAGTGGGAAGGGTTGGGTGGGAAAACAGGGGAAGGGAAGGGGACTGATGGGATTTTCGGGGAGTGGGGGTCCAGAAAAGGGGAAATCATTTGAAATGTAAATAAATATATCAATAAATTAAAAAAAAAAAAGAAGTTGGGAAGTGAAACCAGGTCCTCTGGAAGAGCAGACAGTGCTCTGAATAGCTGATTGATTACTCGATGTAAGTTCCTAAGACCGATGAGGGACAGTAAAGCGTTGCCTGTACCCTGGATATCTATCAAAGAATATGGCGGAGTAGGGCCGCTCCCTACCCAAATCAGGCTTCGGCCTACTCAACTCCATAGAAACAAAACCAGCGAGACTTCTGCTTCTCTACCAGACAACTGACTTTTGGAAATCATGTGACTGGCAGTCTGCTAATCTAGCTGATATGATTGGAAGGATTGGGAGACCTCTTCCCTTGTCCTCCACGACCCCCACTGTATAAGACAGCCCTGCTAGTTCCTGTCCTCTGAATCAGTCTCCCGGGGTGTTCTTACATCTGGTACTCACCATCGCCAACTGTCTGAGGTCCTGTCCCCCTGCTCCTCTGAATCCTGAGACCATATACACAGTGGCCCCTCAGGGGCAGGGGACCCACTTACTTATCCAGCACCCAATAAAATATTTTAAAAATGGGCTCAGAAAGAAACTCGTAATCACTTTTATCAGAGTTTGGGAGGAAAGCAAGAAGGTCTGGAAAGCTGTCAGTCTTGGAAGCTGCTGAAAGGAGGAAGACGAACAAGAGGAAGAGAGAAAGTTAGGCTTTTTGTTTCTGTTGTGATGGTCCAAGAAAGCCAGCATGTTTAGCAATGGAGGTTGGCAAGACGATTCACGGTAAAAGGGGAGGGGAAAGAGTGAGGGAGCCTGAAGCATCCAGAACAGCATGTTCAGGCTTTTAACCACTACCAAAACTGGGTGGGGGTGGGGGTAGGAAGGTGGGGCGGGGCGAGGGTGGGAGGGGGCGGGGAGGGGCGGGGCGGGGAGGGGCGGGGCAAGGGCGGGGCGGGGCAAGGGCGGGGGCGGGGCGGGGCAAGGGCGGGGGGCGGGTCGGTAGGGAAGTGGAAGGGTTACACTTGGAGTAAGAACTCATGAAAGCCATCAGGCTGCTTGGCAGAAGCATTATAAGTGGCTGCATGGGAAGAGGCCTTCTGGAAAACATAAATATATTATCTTCACTAAGAGGTAATTATTCTTTCCATCTTCTTAGCATGCCTTCAAGTATACCAGCTTTCTTAGGTAGAGGGAACTCCCGGCTAGATAGTTGACCAGCCTAGCTGAAGTAACTGTGAAAGGAATAGACCATCTTAGGTAATGTTCCAGTCTTTGAAACAGAGCCGGATGTATCGGAAGTACTTCATTCTTTTAACCAGAAGACCTACGGAGGGGGCGGTTGTTTTCCTCTCTAGTGTTAGCAACGAGGGATGCGGGGTTCCAAGCTGGTCTGTGGAGAAGTCCGTCCTCACCAGTTCTAAAGGTTATTGTCCTTTTCTAGCCATCTAATAAGAGAAGCTTGTCTTGGTAGTGGGCAAGAGCTAATTAACATCGAGGTCTACAATTGGTCAAAGTATCAAGAACAAGTGACTGTTGAGTGGGACATTGGTCACTGATGTCATCCCTTCCAAGGCTCAGGAACTATGGAAAGAAACAAGGGTGGAAAGGATGTGGGCACACGGGCTGGGGAGCTGGGCTGGGAAACACAGTCTTCTGGCTGCTGCGCATATGAACTCACAGTGCTTCCTGCACAAGACCTGTCAGCACATCACCGTGGGCGCAGCCCCACCCCTGGGAGCCACTGGCTGCTCGGGAATGAGGATGACGTTTCTTGTAGTGATATAACCAGCAACAAGTTTTCCATCTCTAGTAAAGGTGCTCGTGCAAGCATCCCTAACTAAAGTCAGTTAGTCATAAAGAAAGAAGGAAGGATGAAAAGAAAGAAAAAGTCATGAACGTAAGATGGGAACTTGATGAGAAGAGTTTCTTTGGGGGAACGAGGGGTAAGAAAACATAATGGGGGACTATGACCAAAATTCAATATCTACATCTAATGAGCCATTAAAAATAATACATTAAAAATTCTTAGAAAGATGAAATGATTATGAATATATGCAATATATACACACATACATTTACACATGAGCCCAATGCCCAAGCCTTAAAATCAAGCAAGCACTTCGAGATCTAAGAAGAAATAGATAGGAACTCAATAGTAATAGGATATTTCAACATTCCACTCTCCACAGTTTATGAAACACCCAGACATAAAATGGATGCAGAAGATGCACTTGAACAACACTGTAGATAAAACTGTGTGTGTGTGTGTGTGTTTGTGTGTGTGTGTCCCTTCCCTCATATATCCTCTTATATCCCTTCTATCCTCTTATATCCCTTCTTAAAATTTGAAAAGGAAGATAAAGGTATCAGGGCTGTATGAATACCCATTAAAGAAAAAAATTACTTTACCCTGGTCAAAAGAATGAATCTGAGTTCCACCACAGGCACTAAGTGGAGATCTGACATTCTGTGCTCCCAAAACATTGTCCAACTATTAGCACTTCTGTTGAGAGTTAATCCAACAAAGCCTGTCAGTCACCTGGCCAGGATCCTGCTTCTCAGGGAAGCTGAATCATCTGGAAACATACCAGGGGGATGGAAGGAATAATTAACCCCTTAATGAGGTGAGGGACTTAATCCCTGCCCCCCCCCCAGTCCAGAAGTCCTTTGACATGGTTACTGGCAGATTACCCCTCCTGAACTTGCCTGCTCCTCTGAATTCCAAGGCAAACAGTGCAAGGCGTCCTTTTCCCCACTTTGGTTCTGTTCTTTGAATACTGGCCCACATCGAGTTAGTCTAGTAGATGAATGCAGCCAAGCAGTCAGGTTCTCCTGCTTCTCTGAAGCCTCCACCCCATGCAGGTGCTTCCCAACCATCAGTGCCATATGTGCCTGTTTTACCTCAAGGCATGACTATGTGTTTTCCTCAAATCCATCTACCGTCTTCCAGAAGTCACCAAGTTTAGCTTGTCTGCTCTGTTGGTTTTGTTTGTTTGTTTGTTTGTTTGTTTGTTTGTTTGTTTTTTATACTTCAATGGAATGGTCCTTCCTGAGGCTGCTTTTAGATTCTGTTGACAAGGCTAAAGACCCACAAAAGCAAACTCCTGTTCCCCAGTAAAACACACACACACACACATACACACACACACACACACACACACACACACACGCTCAAACACATATTCCCATGTACTTACACACACGCAAATAACGCATACACATATAGACACACACACACACAGGAGGGGGAGAGAGAGACAGAGAGAGAGAGAGACTATCCAACAGCAAGAGAATACACATTTTTTTTCAAGAGTACATGGAACATTTTCAAGGATTGCTTGCTTATTAGCTCACTAAAGAAGTCTCAGTAAATCTAGGAAGATTAAAATCATGCCGCATAACTTTTCTAACCACAATGGAATGTAGCTAAAATAAATAGAAAGAAACCAGGAAATCTCACAAATATGTAAAACCTATACAACACTTGTAAACAAGTGGGCCAACGAAGACAACCCTGCCTGATTTGCATGGTCTGCGGATCAAAGCCAGGGCTTCATACGTACAGAGCACTCTCCCATCTGAGCTACATCCCGTGAAAAAAAAATTGACAAAATTCAGTGCTATTTATGGTTAAAAAAAAAAACAAACTTTCAGCAAACGAGAGACGAATTCACCCCATAATAATGCTATATATGAAAAGTTCATAGCTTATATTATACTCAGCAAGAAAACAGACAAAAGTCTTTCCTCTAAGATCTAAAACAAGGCTAGAATGCCCAAGAGCTGAAAGCCAGAGTGCTGGCTGACATGGAGAGAAAGAAACCAACAGCGTCTGAAAGGGAAGGAAGTCTGTGCAGAGGACGTGACCTGATACATAGAAAATCTTAAAACTTAAAAACTTAAAATAAAAACTGCTAGTCTAGGCTGGAGAGATGGCTCAGCGGTTAAGAGCACGGGCTGCTCTTCCAAAGGTCATTGTTTCAAATCACAGCAACCACATGGTGGCTCACAACCATATGCAATTAGATCTAATGCCCTCTTCTGGTGTGTCTGAAGACAGTGACAGTGTACTTATATATACATAAAATAAGTAAATAATTTTAAAAAAAACAAACGGCTAGTCTACTAAGTGAGTACAGTCAGGTTACAGGAAACACTAGCAACCCCGTGCTTCTGAATATAAGCAGCAAGCGACCAAAAGAGATGTGAAGAGCATAGTCCTATTTAAAATAGCTTCAAAAAGAATAAAATATGAAGGACTCCATTTATTCAGAGGACTAAAAGGCTAACACACCGAAAATCACAAGTCACTGGTGAAAGAAATTGAAGACACAAATAAAATAGGTATCGCGTGCCGATCTCTCATGACAAAGTGTTGCTTAAATAAAGCAACCTACATACAGATCAAATGCAAGGGGTATCAATGCTCAATGGCATTTTATAGAAATCAGGAAAAAAGGTCTAACATTCATCAGGAATCACAAGAGACCTGCAGTAGCCAAAGTGTGTCTGAGCAAGAAATTGTTCTAAAAGCACCACTTCTTGATTCCAAAATCTATAAAAAGTGAAATATTAAAGCCATTAAGGCTCGGTGAGATGTCTCTGAGGGCAAAGGAGCTTGCTACCTCACTACATAAGCCTGATAAAGTAAATTAAATCCTCAGACCCCAGGAAAGGTAGAAGAAGAGAACAGGCTCTTCAAGAACGACCTTTAGCTTTTACTTGTGCTCCATTACAGGTGCTTACAGAGTAGGGAAAAGGAAGATCAGGAGGGAATAGTTTATAATAATACTAATAACATATTAAATTTACATTTAAAGTGCAGCCTGAAACACTAAAACAGCAGCAACTAAAACAAAAGAGTAGAGGCAGGGCTGATGCTAAGGTCCTGTTCCCCAATTGGTTCTTAATCTGTCAGTAAAGAAAACCATAGACCAATTGCTGGGTGGAAGGGATAGGCGGGACTTAGAGAAGAACCAGGCAGCCATGTGAGGTCTCCGGAGGTGCTACTATCTCCTGCCTGGAAACGTGCCTGTGTTAGCTCTGCTCCTCCCACCTGCCCTAACTTTAGTTGGTCAGATGAATCTAGTCCCTGCTAAACATCTCTGACCACCGCACCTCCTGAAAAAACAAAAGTAAAACAAGACAAACTGCACAGCAGCAAAACCCTCAAACACAGAAACCACTGGAACGAAATAAAAATCCCAGAGCGGATCCACATATACAGCTAACTGATCCTCTAAATGGTCTTAATTAAGAATATACTATGATGGAAGCACATTCTCTTCAACAAACAGTACTGGGGAAGCAGTTGGATGGTTGTTTTATAAGACAGCCCCAAATTAATTCTGAATATCACTCTTTCGTCAGTGGTTCCAAACATTTTCTCCCATTTTGTAGATTATGTCTCTGTCCTGTTAACTGTTTTTCTTTGCTATGTGGAAACTTTTCCTTTGATTCTGACTCAGGGATCTGATCTTTTCCTTTGTTCTTTGTGCTTTTGGAGTCATACCGAAGAAACTACCTGGTCAAATGTCATGAAGGTTTTGTCTGTTACTTTCCAGAAATTGCAGTTCCAGGTCTTACACTTAAATCTTTAACCTGCCTTTTTTGTTTTTCTGGTGCCAGGGGTTAAACTCTGAGCTTTGTGTATGCTTAGCAAACACCCCACCCTTGAAATGCATCCCAAGGGCTTTTTGTGTTGTGTGCAGTTGTATGCTACTCAGCCTTAGCTCTGGCTTCCCTTGAATCCACAGATAAAAGACACACACAGTTGTTCATTTTCAACTTGCCTTCTTGGCACAATTGCCAGGCGCTACTATTTGGAAATGACCTGAATTGACATTTCTTGAAATAGGACACACAAATGTCCAAGGGTACAAAAGTCTACGTCCACATTCCCTAGTCATCCGAACAGTCAAAGCAACACAGCGAAGAGAGAGCTCCACCCTCAGACTAAACATTCCCCTAAGGATAACTCAAAGTCATGGTGTGCTTCTTGTGCCTCGTCCCTTCGTAGCCAAGCCAGGTGCCCCAGTTAGTTTCCTATTGCCATGATAAACCACAGTGACCAAAAGTACCGTAGGGGAGGCAGAGTTCATCTCAGCTTCCATTTCCAAGTCACAATCCAACACTGAGAAAAGTCAGGGCAGGAACCTGGACCCAGAAACCGAAGCAGAGGCCGTGGAGGGTGTTACTTAATGCCTCGTGCTTGCCTAGGTGCCTTTTTCATACAAGGCAGGACATTTGCCGAGGAGTGGGTGGCATCACACACAGTGGGCTGGCCCCTCCCACATTAATCATTGATCAAGAAAACGGCTGGCCTGTAAAACTGACCCCAGGCCAATCTGTGGAGGCCTTTGCCTCAGCTGAGGTTTCCTCTTCCCAGACGACCCTGACTTGTACCAAACTGACACATAATAAAATAATTAAAAAATAATAATAGCCAACAAAAAATTGTTGATTATACCAGCTATGTATACAAAAACGACTGGATAAAGAAACTGGGATGCATACACAATGGAATCGCTCATAACAATAAGGAGCAGCCACAAAGATGAACTTGGGAGATGCTGTTGTAAGTGAAAGTGTGGACGTATAGAGGACTACAAGTTCTCACTTATTGCAGAAGTTTAAAGTTGCTCTTGCAGCTGGGGAGGAGGCTCCTGGAGGAGCACGAGCAGCTCACGTAGAGGACCTAAGTCCAGTTCCCAGCACCCATGCCAAGCAGCTCACAACTGCCTGTACCTCAGCTCAGAAAATCTGAGCACACACACACACACAGCATGCCTGCTTGCTCACAAATAAAAAAAAAAATGTCAAAAATTGAACTCACATAAATACATAGTTGAATGGCGATTACCAGATCCTGGAAAGAAAGAAAGAATAGGTAACTACGACAGGGTTTCCTTTGCTTAGGAAAACCTAAAATGACTCTGGCCAGCCCGAGAGTGGCAAACGTGGCTCTGGCAGGCCCTGCCCTTCTTTGCCACGCCCTTCTGCCTTGCTAAAAATCATTAGCTTACATTCCTAAAGCTAGTCACCAAGGTCCATGCCCTTATTTGGCCAATCCTTCTCCAAGGACTTCTCTTGGACTACCAAGGTCCAGCAATCAAAGTATTGAAGTCCAGGAATCAAAAATCCCTTTTAGTCACCTGTTGTATTCCGTAGCTGCCTGCAGTTACTACGAACTGGGTTGCTGGAACGGAAGCTGAGGGATAGATGGGGAAGGGGCGAAAAGAAAGAAGGTCAGGACAATATTTTACGGATCGAGGCCCCAAGTTTAATGGTGGTCAGACCTTTTAACAGTTTGGGCAAGCCCTTCCCCCCAGACTCCGGACTGAGTTCTGGCCGAAGTTGGCTAGCTTCGCCTGGTGGTCCTTGTCTCGACTGCTCAGGCAGCTGGGTGGGTCACCTGCTTAATTCAGGAATTCGTAGACCTGGAGAACATAGAGCTTAACCTTCTCTCGGAGCTTCTCCACCCTAGGATTAAAAAATCCTGCTGTAACCTACTTCCCTATAGTCCTTTCTCAGATTCCTGCCCGAAGCCAGGGATTGTCCTTGGCTAATGTCAAGTTCCTACCAAGTGGCATGACTCCCAATATTGGCTCTGTACAGTCACCTAATTAACACGCCGATTAAAATTAAGCACCTCATCCTAACAGGCTTTTTTTGTTTTATCTTTACAAGCCACCATTTTCCTATGGGCCACATCTGTCTCCTCTCTATCCAGAGGTAGTCCATTGTCCCGTCCTCCAGACAAACACCACTTAGTGTTCTTCCTTTCTCCTTCTTCCTCTCCCTCTATCTCCTGTCTTTGTCTCTTGTTCCCTCTGGGGCAAATAAATCTTGTTTGTGCTTAGGACTTGGTCTTGGGAGTCCTGAGCCCACAGTTTTCCCTTCAAAGAATGTCTTGTAATGTTCTGTAGCACAGTAGAATAATTATGGTTGACAGCAATGAATTTAATATTTCAAATAGCTTCTAAAAAGGATTTTGAATGTTCCCAACCCAGATATACCTGTTGAGGTGATGCACTCCAATGGACTCTGGTTTACACATTGTATATATGGATTGACATGTCACACTGAACCCTGTAAATGTACAATTATGATACGCAGATTAAAAAATGAATAATAATTCATAGAAGAGTTTCCAAGTTTCAATTCTTTGTTTTTGTAGATCCTTTCCAGCACACGTTGATTTTTTTATTATTATTATTTGGCTTTGCTTATGTTTTACTTAGTTGTGACAGAAATCCTTACAACCCACCCTGTTCCTTCTTTCATCGATTTTCTAGGTTTGCTAGGAACTGGCTTTTCATGCCGTGCATACTGCCTCTAACACCTCCACCATCTGACAGCCACTCCACGGCCTGCCTCGCGATGCCTTTGAAGAGCTGGCATGACTACACAGCCAGCAAAAATTGGGTTAACAGCGCCTTAGAAAGCCTCTAGGGTGCCTTGGACAGCTCACACAACGCAGAACAGGAAACAGAGAGCATCTGGGGCCTAAACGACAAACGGTCCTGATGGAAACCAGGCCACAGAGTCCCAGAGTCATCTTCCCAACTCAGATTGCCTCTTTTGCAGAACCTCGGACCAGAGTAGGCTCCACTGTCGCAAGGCTTCAGAAGCAAACTCCCAAGAACGTCTTGGCCTAGCTTGGTTCATTTTACACTCCCTGCCCACCATCTCCCTATCCCTGTGGCAAGCCTCTTTGGGAATCAAATATAATCCATGCTTTTTATTACCACTAGATTCCTGCATGTCTCTTCCCAACTGGCCCACTAACTTCTCAGACCCTCTTGGTTGTCATTCTTCTCACAAGTTACCTATGGAAACTGTCCCTAACAGCCTCCCACTACTAGGCAGTTCTGGGGCTCTCGGAGTCTCTATCTCTCAGAGATTTTAATAATTCTCTACTTAATTAGCTATAGCCTTCCTCTCCCTGTCACTTGTGTGAGGCTATCCAGACACATTAGGAGATGTTTCTGCACTGAATAAATATCTAAATTCTTAAAGAACTCAAGCCCTGTTCCTTAGCTGAAATCTGATCCTCTGTCCTTTAAACTAACCCTCGAAGGTTGCCGAAAGATTTGTTGCAGGGTGGGCTGATGTGGTGGGGTAGGGTGTTTGGTTTTAAGGTGGAATGTTTGTCCAGATTCTTTAGGCTGTCATCATTTCATTAATTAATGAGAACACAGGCAATTAATGGACATAGGCAAATCTAGAGGAGCATTGTTCTGAGCTCTACCACCTCCTTACCGCTGCCCTTTCACGCAGAAACACATTCTGTAACCTAGGGAAACCCGCAAGTCCTCGGCTTCAAAATCCTATGTGAGTGAACCAGTCAGATCTTGCTCTTCTGCAACCAAAATAAATAGAAATGACTTACACACTAAGAAGGGATGAAAGAAGAGTGGGAAGAAAGATTTAAGTTGTTATCTTGATTATGACGCCGGAACCTTTATATGTCGAACTTCTCCTCACATCCCTCGGCCAGGATTAGCTGGTAATCTGCTGGTTCTCAGCCTGGGACTTTTCAGGTTGTAAACAGAGCTGCAGGTCAGGCTCGCTGACCCATCAAAGGGAACTGGATCTACAAGCGTGGTCTCAGCTTGGGCACCATCTTGTTGCCATGGCAGCCGAACTCATGGCTTCTGGCCAGTGTGAGCACGGCGAGCATGGGGAGCACGGGGAGCACAGTGAGCACGGCTCTGGCAGACCTTGCCCTTTTCTCCTATGCCCTCTGCCTTGCATTCTTAAAGCTAGTCACCAAGGTGTATTCCCTCTTTTGGCCAACCCCTCCTCTTCCTCCTCCTCCTCCTCGCCCTCCTCCTCTTGCTCCTCACCCTCCTCCTCCTCCTCTTCCCTAGGCTGATTGCTGAGGCCCCCTTTTACCTTCATAAACCACCATTTGCCTATGTGCCATGTCTGTCTTCTCTCTATCCAGAGAGAGTTTTTTGTCCCCTTTGTTTTCCTCCTCTCCAGGACAAATGCCCCCCCCACACACACACACACACTCCCACTATCTCTCCTGTCTTTGTCCCTTATCTCTGTTCTCTGTTCCTCTGCAGCAAATAAATCTCCTTTACACTTTGAACTTGGTTTTGGGGTCCTGAGCCAATCAATCCTTTTTATCTCAGGGTCCAGAGAAAGTCTCAATCCGCACAGACATTCTCTCTAATGCTTGAGTTAGCGGAGCAATCACACATGACCAGGGAAAAATTCCTATCTGAATAGTAAAATAAATAAATAATAATTTGTAAAGATCAAAAGGTTATCTGTTGGTAAATTAAATTCTCTGGGGAAATTGTCACCTAGGCTGTCTAATTCCATAATTATTTGACTTTTTCAATCCAGTATAGTACTCCTTATACTCCTTACAACAACAACAACAAAAATCACTTTTGTTTTGGGAAGAGGAGAGCAAGAGAGGAGAGAGGAATGGGAGCAGAGAGGGGACAAGATTCTTATGAACTAGAATAAGAAAGATGGTGGTGGTTCATGGCATTAATCCCAGCGTTCTAGAGGCAGAGGCAGAGGCAGAGAGGCAGAGGCAGAGAGGCAGAGGCAGAGAGGCAGAGGCAGAGAGGCAGAGGCAGAGAGGCAGAGGCAGAGGCAGAGGCAGAGGCAGGCTGATCTCTAAATCTGAGGCCAGCCTAGTCTATAGAGCAAGTTCCAGGACAACCACGGCTACACAGAGAAATGCTGTTTCAAGAAAAAAACAAAAACAAAAACAAAAACAAAAGAAAAAAAAAAAGAATTATAAAATGATAACTATTTTAGTGTGAAGTTTCCAATGAAATTAAAAGCAAAACTGAAAAGTTTTTCTTCTTAACAAAACTGCTGCATGTACTGTGTATATCTTGAATCTAAATGTGTATTTGATAATTACATCAAGCCACTGAGTAATTAATTTTTGAGATAGAATCTCCAAGTAGTGTACAGAGCCATATTGGGTGTCATGCCACATGGTAGGAACTTGACATTAGCCAAGGACAGTCCTTGGCTTCTTGCAGGAATGGGAAGTAGGTTACAGCAGGAATTTTTATCCTAGGGTGGAGAAGCTCAGAGTGAAGGTTAAGCTCATTGTTCCTCCAGGTCTATGAATTCCTGAATTAAGCAGGTGACCCACCCAGCTGCCTGAGCAGTCAAGCCAAGGACCGCCAGGCAAAGCTAGCTGACTTTGGCTGGAGTCTGGAGGGGAAGGGCTTGCCCAAACTATTAAAAGGTCTGACCGCCTTTAAAGTTGGGGCCTCGATCAGTAAAAGAATAGTCCTGGCCTTCTTTCTTTTGAACCCTTCCCCATCTATCCCTCAGCTTCTGTTCTAGCAACCCAGTTCATAGTAGCTGCAGGCAGCTACGGAATACAACAGAGTAGCACAAATTGGCCTGGAATTGCTCCTCTTTCTCCCTTCCTTCCTTCCTTCCTTCCTTCCTTCCTTCCTTCCTTCCTTCCTTCCTTTCCTTTTTTTTTTTTTGTTTACTCGTGTGTGTCTTAGCTACTGTTCCCGTGCTGTGAAGAGACACCATAACCAAGACAAGTCTTACAAAGAAGTCATTTAACTGCAGGCTTAGTTGCAGTTTTATAGGGTTAGTCTATGATCACTCACCATTTAGGCAGGAAGCAGACAGGCATGGTATTAGAGCCCTTGCTGAGAGGCTTTATATCCTGGTCAGCAGGAAGGGGGCGGGGGAGGCCATGGGCCTAGCATGGGCTTTTGAAACCTCAAAGCCCAGCCCTCAGTGACATGCCTTCTCCCAAAAGTCCCACCTCTTAATTCTTCCCAAACAGTTCCACTTACAGAACCAAACATTCAGACATGAGCCCATGGAGGCCACTCTAATTCAAACTACCCCTTGTTAGGGTGGGGGGGCGAGTGTGTGTGTGTGTGTGCGCGCGCGCGCGCGCGCGTGCATATACATACACACATCAGTGTCACAGCATGCCTGTTGAGATCAGAGAATAATCTGCAAGGGATTGGTTCTCCCCTTTTACCAAATGGGTACTGGAAGTGCCATTGAGTCATCTCAAAAACCCCAAATCTTAAGTCAACATGAACTACATAGTAAGACTCTCTGAAAAGAAAAATAAACAATCCAACATAGAAAATAATGATGAATGTTGACTGTTGCCTTGGTTGGATTAGGGATTATATGGGTGACATAGCCTATTCTGGATGAACCAGGTATGACTCTGGTATGTTTAACTGAGGGAGTGGCGAGGCTATCCCTGAATGTGATTGGCAATATTTCATACACCAGGGGCTGGGTGAATAAGAGGACAAATGGTGTACAAACATTCATGCCAGCAAACTTCTATACACATAAGCAAATCTTTAAAAAGGAAAAAAAAAAAAAAGAAAGAAAGAAAGAAAGAGAAAAAAAAAAAGAAAAAAGTCCTGGCCTTGAGAGGAAAAGGGTGTTGCTATATAGTGTAGGCCTAGAATTTGTCATCCACCTGCCTCGGCCTCATGAGTGCTGGAACTACAGGCATCTATCACAATACCCAGCTTCTATCAACTATTCTTCAGGGTAGAATCAAAGCTGTATATTGTATGTTAGCTTCTGTATGTTAGCCTTCTTACTAATTTATTCTTAATTCATGTAACTTGGATGAAGTTTTAGCTGACTGAGTAATGTCTATTCTGTACTAACATACTTGGGAATATGAATCTTTTGAAGATGTTTTTATTTATGTGTGTCCTAGTTTTCTTTCTGTTGCTGTTTAAAACACTCTGGGAACCTGGGGGAAAAATGCTTGATTTGGCTTTTACTTCCTGATTACAATCACTGAGGAAGTCAGAGGAAGAGCTTAAGGCAGGAACCCCAAGGTAAAAAAAAAAAAAAAAAAAAAAAAAAAAGAGCACTGCTTGCCTCTTAGTGGTTCACCATCAGCTAGCTCTCTACAGGCCAGGTCCACCTTCCTAGGGATAGTGCTGCCCGAGACTGGCTCCTCCCAATCCAATCAAGACAATCCTTTATAATCACAGCAGCAGGCCAATCTGATCCGTGGAATCCCTCGGACATGATGCCCTCTGAGCAGTAGGCTGTTATCAGGTTGACAACTGAGGCCAACTAGAATAGCGTGTATGTTATATGCAGGGGTTCCCTTGGAGGCCAGAAGAAAGGCAGAGGCTCATGAACCCGGAGTTGCAGTTTGAGCTGTCCAGTGCGTGGGTACCTGGAACTAAATATGGGTCCTCTGAAAGAGCAGAATTATGAGTTTGTCACTTGCTGGTTAGCTATCTTAGAATGTTCTTTTTCAAACATCACACTTCCTAAAACTTAGCTGCTAAGATGGGCTGTTGTATGCAAACCTATAATCCCAGCTACTTATGAGTCTGAAGCAGGACATCTAGTACAGAGAATTGCAGTTAAGAAATAAGAGCATGCCTTTTTAAAAGCCACACCATAATTCAGGGTATGGGAAGTGCTCAGAGAATACTAACTCCTATCATGTAGGTTGGTGGAACTGCTCATCTAGCATGCACAAGGGCCGAGCTTTGACCCCCAAGCACTGAGAAGAGGGGGAAAGTGAATGCTTTTGGCATACACCAACTTATTTAAGTGCGTTTATCAGCACTTCTGACAAAAGTTGCTTAACTCCCAGTTGTGTATATTTCACAGGCATTGAAGTAAAAGGCAGCTGGAGAGATGGCTCAGCGGTTAAGAGCACTGACTGCTCTTTTCAAAGGTCCTGAGTTCAATTCCCAGGAAACACATGGTGGCTCACAACCATCAGTAATGGGATCTGATGCCCTCTTCTGGTGTGTCTGAGGACAGCAACGCGTACTCTACTCATATACACAAAGTAAATTAGTTAAAGTAAAAGGCAAAGAAACTTTACGGGCAATCTCATATAACCAAACAGCACAGAACAATTTTCTGTCCTGTCCGACAGAAGAATTAAACTGCTTCGAAGAATTAAAAAAAAATAAAGAAGTGCACACACAAGCACATGGCGATATGCAATAGAAGTTTGAAACAAACGTGGCCAGGCAGAGTGGTAGTTCATGGTTACCACTTCAGCATCTGGGAGGCTGAGACAGGAGGATTACTAGCAAAGCCATCCTTGGCCACATAGTAAGAACCTCTTCAAAACCATGCCTAGCCAGTCGTGGTCAGTTAGCCTGTAACTCCAGCATTGGAAAGCTGAAGCAGGATTACAGATTCAAGGTCAGCCTAAGATAGAACCTGTATGCAAAAGGACAAAAACCAACACAACCTAAAGACTGAGACACGGTGAGTAGCCTAGAACGTATATCCTTATGCCTGTGTGGAAAACCATTTAAGGCCAGCAAGCTGTTCCCGAGGTCAATGGCGTTTCCCTACAGATCAGCCACCTAAGGACACAGTGCAACCACCAGCAAAGCTCGGCAAGGAAAAAAAATGGAACCATTCCTTTACTGTAAAACTTAATTTAATGATTTCTGTGCTTTTCCTTATAAGAATAAATCATGGCAGTTAATCTTCAATGCTGAAAACCAGAGGATTGGACAAAAATCACATTTATTTCACCAGCTCCAGGTGCAGATAGAGAAGTGAATCCACAAAGCTCAAGATACTACTTCAGTGACCACCTGATACACAAAGACGCAGGGTGGACAGCAGACATGGGGCTCCTCAATTACAAACAAGAACTTGAAAATCTTTAGGCTATAATATTCTATGTACATCACGTAGGAAATGAGCTAATTTACAAGATGCCAATAAAGTTACTACAATCAAACAATCCTTCACAGAAAGAATAGTCCCAACCCCAGACCAGAATGGGGTTTCGGTCACTCGCTCACCAGATGATATATTCACTTTGTGATATTTTCACTTCTGGTAAATTCTGAAAAACACCATGTCTTAAACTAGAAGGCAAACATTATTGTTGAGAATTTCTGAACTGATCAGTGCATGTAAAAGGCTTAAAAGGCAATGTCAACTTCAGCCTTGGGTGGCATGAAGTGGCGAGTTGTACACTAATACTTCTTCCAGTTCCTGAAACCTTTCGGTGAGGCTAGCAATACGGCCTTTAAAACCTCCTCACGAAAACTACTTAAATATATATACTTATTTGTTCCCACATATACAGATCTTGGATGTAGAGTAGAAAGTTCTCATCTGGAAGAGTACTTGAAGGTCGTTAAGGTCCTTATCACTCAGCAGCCAAGTCCGGCGCTCATTTCCGCTCCCCAGAAGCAATGTTAGTTGCCAGCTGCAGTAGAGGAAGGTGGAGAGTGGGGGTATTCACTCTGACTTCTTCCCGAGCTTCTTCGTTTTTTCAATGTAGGCGTGATACTGGGCATCTGTCCCAAAGAGCCTATCCCACCACGTGAAGGTGGAGGCGTAATTCCCAATGAAGTTCATGTGGTGGAAATCGTGGTGTCGAGCACCCGTATAAAAAGGGATGAAGTTCAGGGGGTTGATCGGAATATAGTAGCCGCTGAAACGAGAAGGATACAGGGTATTCACGAGACGTGTTGTACGAATGGTTCTTTTTTTTTAATTAACAATTACATGCTCATTAACAAGAAGCATTCTTCTTTACCCAAATCATTTAATTCCTCAAAAGCTTACAAAAGATAAAACCTCCACCCCAGTGGTTGGGAGATGAGCAGAGGGACGGACGGTCAGCATGTGGCCAGCCTGAGTTACAAGTGAATTCCAGATCAGCACGGGCTTTGCAGCCCCAGCAGGGAAGCCAACAACAAAACAACAACAAACTCACAGGAACAAGTAAATGGTAGGGAAATTTGACAACCTTAAAAGATACATGCAAATCTGACACCAGGAAATTACAAGGTGAAGTCCATAATGCTACTTGTGTTAAGAAAAGGTTGTATGTGGGGTTGGAGAGATGGCTCAGTGGTTAAGAGCACTGACTGCTCTTCTAACGTATAAATCCCAGCAACCACATGGTGGCTCTCAACCAGCTACAATGAGAGCTGATGCCTCTTCTGGTTTGGTCTACTCTCTTTAATCTTGGTATCTAAAACCGGCTATAATTCTTTATCCCGTCTCCAGTCTGTGGAAAGGAAGCATCTAAAGCATGAACATATTACAAGCAGTGGCTTCCCTAAGTGCAGGCTTTCATCAACCCTACCCGGAGACAAGCAACAACCTCGCGTGGCAGAGGCTCCAGGCTTCAGCACTCTTGGGACTGAGGCTCAATGCAGCAGTCGGCACTTTGCCTGACAAGACGCGTGCTGTGTGCTGTTGTCACGCAGTGAATGGTAGGTAACAGGTCAGTCTATAAAACATCTATTACGTGAACGTTTATTCAGTGATTATTATCCTCTTTTAAAAATAGCATGAGAGATGGCTACTGCTTGAAGTGCTTGTGGTGCAGGCCTCAGGACTAGGGCTGAGATCTCCAGAGACCCACATCAAAGCTGGGCAGCCTGCCTGTAATTTAAGTCCCAAAAGGCATGGGGATGGGATAGCCACAGACCCAAGGCTGTCGCCTTCTGGGTTTGACTGAGAAACCCTGCCTTGGAAGAGTGATCATGTTTACATATACCGCCCACACATAAAAACATGCATTCACACACACAGGCACACCAACACACAAAATAGAAAAATCATGTCTTTTACCTGAACAAAAGCATCACTCACCTGTGCACGTCGATGGTCTCTAGCAAACGCAAGGTCACCCATGCCCACAGAAGAATTACGTGATCACACAAAAGCACAATTCCAATGAAAAATCCAGTCCCAAGAATCAGGGTTTCCAAAGGATGTGCGTACTCTGCTTCGATTCCAAATGGGGCCTAAAACGGAGAGTGAGAATTCCTTACTGTACTGTGATGGGTGACTCGTGTGTCAGCTTGCTGAGTGAGAATTCCTTACTGTACTGTGATGGGTGACTCGTGTGTCAGCTTGCTGGCCTCCAACTGTGCTGTGCTGTGCTGATGTTTGAACCATGGGCAATGTCTTATATTCTCCATTGAGTCTGGGGACTTATGAGCAAGAAAGAGGCTTCCAAGGAAGAAGGGATTCACGTGATGGCTACAGAGACCACACCTCCCTTTTCAGCTTTTTCCCTGCTACACTTGGGCCTCATACTGAAAAAAAAAATCAGTTTTTTTTTTCTTTTTGAGACAGGATCTCTATAGCTGGAGTTGGCCTGGAACTCATGATGTCCCTGCCTTAGCCTAAGTGTTAGAATTACAGGTACATACGTCCAGACTTCAAATGAACCAAGGTTCGTATTAGTTTTGTGTTGATGTTCCCGGGAGAAGCCTAACATATTCAATTTATACACACAGTTTTATAAAATTATATTGTTTGTGTAAGTAATGATAGTAATCTAGCTATACATATACAAATAATAACAGTTCTCAGCAAAGTTCTTATCAACCAGAAGGTCTAGAGATATGAATGTCTTATATTCTCTTATAGTCTCTTATCTAGCTTAAACTTTAATTAAACACTTATTTACATGTGTGTGTGTTCATGTGCTTGTGCACTGAGGTCACAGGACAACCCTTGCGAGTCATTGTACTTGCTTTAGTTTAAATAATAAGCGCTTGTTTATTAATCTCGTTTATTTAAACCTAATATTACTATACTGACTACTAATCTGCCAGGCACCTAGCTATATCAGGATGGCCACCTGAACGTCCTGATGTGATGGGAGGATGAGAACCTGAACTATTCTGTGTAAGTCTTTAAATCTCGATTTACCATGAATGTACACAATTACAGGTATGTGTGCACATGAGTACAGGTGCCTGTGACTATGAGTGGCCTAATAATACAGGTGCTAGGAACTGAGCTCTGATCTTCTACATGGGCAGTATGGGCTCTTAATCATTCAGTTATCTCTCCAGGACCCACCATGACAGTTTGACACCGAAGAAAACTGTTTGGCAGGGTTCTGTATGTACAAGAACATCCTGTTATGCCAACAGGAAGTAAAATAAAGGGAACCAAAAGCTGGCTCAGTGGGTGAAGATGCCTGCTATTTAAACCTGCAGGTGGTTTTGGTTTCTCTCTGCATGGGAGAGGGCTGCAGAGAGGCTGGTGATTTAAAGAACTTGCTGCTCACAAGAGGACAGAGAACAAGTTCAGTTCCCAGGATCACGAACACCCTCTTCTGGCTCTCAGGGCATTTGAACATGGGGTGGACACATATACTCAGGTGCATAAAGATAGTTTCTATATATTTAATATATTAATCAAATATGATATTAATTAAATATATTATATAAATGTGTGTATGTGTGGGTATATATATTCATTTTAGGGAGAGTTGACTCCACAAAGTTGTCCTCTGACCCTACATATATCCTACCCACTATATCACATATGTGCATGTACACATGCACTCAGATACACACACACACACACTAAAACTCAAAAAAAAAAAAAAACCCAACAAAACCCCCCCCAGGTTTTTCCACTTTAGTAGAAAAAGCCTGAGCTGTGTGGCTGTGACCCTAACATACCTGAAACTCATGGTGGATTTTATGAATGTATTTATAAATCCTCTTGTGGTGAAGGAGTCTGTGCAGGAAGTAGTGCCAGGTATCCTCAATGACTGCGCAGCCCAGACACCTTGCCAGAGTTAAATACCTGTGAGAGGCAAACAGCACTGAGTACACAGTAACCATGACTTGAGCTGCTGCTCAGATATTAAATAAACCCAATACCCAGCCTGATCGAACTGCATGTGAGCCATCAAATTCTCCCTGCTTCGAGAGAGCTGAGCTGGGTGTGCTGCCTCACACCTTTAAATCAATCCAGCCCTTGAAGGCAGAGGCAGGTAGACCTCTGAGTTTGAGGCCAGCCTGGCCTATATACTGGGCTCCAAGCCAGCCAGTGCTACACAGTGAGACTTGCTTTCAAAGAAACAATGCTGGTAGATAGGGCTACATGTTACAATAGGAAAAGGGGGGTTGGGTTTAAGGAGTGTGACCCTATTTACATTATATTTATGTTGCCAAAGACCTGGGTACAAAATCAGTTTAAAAACCAGTCTGAAGTTAACAGTAAAGTCATTGTTTTTTCTATCAGAGAAATACTTAATTTAAATAAGATAATGAAAAAATAATTTATTATACTAATATGCTCAACCATCTTCTTTAAATACTGAAATATTTAGTAGTAGGAAGATGAGAACCTGAACGCATCCCTCATGTAATTATCTCTAGATTACTTACAATATCTAACAACGTGCATGAAGTGTAATTGCTGTACTGTTGTTCAGCGAATAACAGAAAAAAACATGTACATGGTTTAGAAAAGATTCAACTTTTTTCTTTAATGTATTTTTATTTTGTGGAGACAAGGTGTCCTCGTCTCCCAGCAGGCTGTGGACTAGCTGTGCAGCCCAGGAGGACGTTGCTGCCTCGGCCCACCCACCCTCACTTCCTGAGGAGGAGGAGAGGAGGTGCGTGCTAGCACATCCTAACTGAAAGATTCATTTTAAAAAGTGTATCTAAGTTCTGGTACATGGATATCCAGTTATAACAGGACATAATACATTTCAGGGTATTAACTAAATGAAAACGATAAACATTAAGCAAAATGTAATTAAAAAAATAAACCATGAATGAATATGAACATCAAATTATCAATGACATACCATCTTGGCATTCTTTCCCAATCATATGGAATACTGAAATACTCTGTAAAATAGTATGTTCCACAAATCAGAGGCAATTGGATAAAAAAATGATTAAATAGAATTTTTTTCAAACACTTCCATTGGCCTTCGAAGGTTTCTGGTTTATCCTATAAAGGAAAAAAAAATCACAATATTTAAAAGTAGTCAGCTATCAATAGTTCAGGTGAGCAGGTAGAAGTAAATCCTTAAAATTTTCTCTAATATATATAATCCCTGCGTTCGCAGTGACATCAGTTTCCTTAGCAATAGAAGAAGTTACACACAGTAACTTAGAGTGCATCTGCATCTCTACTCTAAGGAATCTTTGACCCCACTCCAGACCTCAAGACTAGGACCAAAGACAGAGTAACCTGAAACTCAGGCTTATCTGTGATGGTGCCTTCGGTTTCCTGCCTAGACTCTGAAACTCAGGCAGCTCTACGCAGAAAACCAATACAGCTTGGGGGGGGGGGGGGGGAGATGGTAGAAAATGGCACCTAGCACGCGTGACTGAGACCCTGGGCTTCCTTAGCATGAGACTAGAATAATCAACTACTATTGTTCTACTGTTATAATGAATAAAACCACAGGCTGTTGTTTATATGGTATGTGCAAGCTGGCTGACACTTAAATGTATACCTAGTAAAATACCAGAGCTTACTGGTTCTTACTTAATATGCACATCTGTACCCCAGTATGAAAGGACACCCCTATTGGGGTTGTGGACCTCAGAGATATTTTACTTATGCTTTTCTTCTGAGGAAAAATATCAAAATGTGATCTTTTTTGCTCATATTTTTGTTTAAGAAACAATCCTGGCCAAGTCTGCTTTACTTACCACACACATAAAACTTCCTCTAACTCACAAACACATGAAGTAAGTGTCCAGTTGTGTAGTCACTCTGAAGTGGAAAGAGCTTTGTGCTGTGTAAGCACCATGCTTTATGTGCATGGTCTTTGGCCTGCATGTATGTGTACCATGTATATACCTGGTGTGCCTGGAGGCCAGAAGAGGGCATTAGATCCCCTGGAACTGAAGCTACAGACCTTTGTGAGCTGCCATGTGGGTGCTGGAACCAAACCCAGGTCACCTGGAAAAGCAGCCAGTGCTCTTAACCACTAATCCATCTTTCTAGCCCCTAGCTCGTGTGTGTGTGTGTGTGTGTGTGTGTGTGTGTGTGTGTGTGTATGTGCACACGCGCACATTTTGGTAAGGAGGGAAGTGTGTAATATTTTTTGAGTCAGCCCTCATGTATCTTATGGCCTCACACTTCCTATAAGTAGCAGAGAATAGCCTTGAACCTGATCCTCCTGCCTCCACCCAAGCACTAGGATCCCAGTGTATGCCGCACCTGTTGTGGAGACAAGGGCAATTTTTTAAGTTAAAACATAGTGTTCTATGTGTCAATATAATTCTTGACTGTGTTATCTTGGACTTTCTAAAGCACTGAAGAAAAGACATGAATCATTTTGTATACGTTTCAATCACAGCGTGCGGTTCACAACTCAAAAACAGAAGCGGCCGTCACTATTTTTAATTTATTTGGTTTTGTTTTTTTCATTTAATTAATTGTGCTGTTGAATGGGAGGATACAGCCCAGGGTCTGTCTGCCTTTCTTTTTATTTTGCTTTATTTTATTTTATTTTGGTTTATTCTGTATTGTTGTTGTTTTTGATACAAGGTCTCACTACGTAGCCTTGACTGACCTAGCACTTACTATGCAGACCAGACTGGCCTCAAACTCATCAAGATTCTCTTGCCTCTACTGGGCTCCAGATCTTGCTCAGGCTAGACAAGTGCTCTACTATGAAGCTACAAGCTCTAGGCTTTCTTTCCTTCTCAGCCCCTTTATGTTACAAGTTTGTATTGATTTGACACCACTATTTAAGTACTGAAAAAATTCCCAGCCTGGATTTTGATGGCCGTGACTTAAAAAGATGACACGGAGCACCGACTTGCGGCCATTCTTTCTATTTAGCCCTTCATTAGCTGTAGCAGATTAGGATGTGGGATTCATGGTGTTTCTGTGGGCCTGCACTGACTGAAACCCACAGCCTGTGTGTGCTAGGCTAGCACTCCCACATGGACGCCATCCTCCGGCCTGTTTATTCTTCTTCCTGACACGCTTTTTTTTAAGGCCACCCACACACCCTGAGCTAAAACAGCTCTTCTCTGGAAAGGGAACACCACCTATGACCAAGCAGTCATCTGTAGAGGGCAGCGGAGGAAGAAAGGGTGCTTCAGCTTGGGCGACATGGTGACTCAGCCTTACTTCTCAATGAATCAGTGGTGACACAATGGCCAGTCACTTCAGTGACTCAGAATTCATGGCATTCTGACTAGTTTCTCAGGTCTGGTCTTTTCATTAAAAGCACCTTGGAAGTGTTCTGACTTTAACAAAGGCTGACAGAAGTTTCTGGGCTGCCTCTCCTTTTTATTCCCTTTCCCTTTTCTCCTCTTGGCCTAGAGTCCAAGGTACCCTGACACCTAGGCTAGCTGCAGAGGCACCTGTGTGAGCCCTTCCATCTAGTGACTCACTGGAAGAGGCTCCAAAGACAAGGGACTGACAACATGGCCTGCACACCCAAAAAGCAGACGAGTACTCAGCATGTCCTTTGTGCCACTGCTGTGTGCCCTGGAGTTTAGCTGGTCACGATCATTTAGATTAGCCAATAGTGGCATTAAAAAACAATTCTTGGTTGCTGGTGATGGCCCATGCCTCTGAGCACTCAGGAAGTACAAGTTGAAGGCCATCCTGGGATATATACAAGATGTTATCTCAAAACAAGAACTAATATTGGAGTACCAAATGCTGATAAGTCCTTTCTGTCTTAATACTTGCCCAAATTCATCTCAGAAACCATGCTAAGCAAACAGCCAAATATTAGTAAGAGTACATTCTGAGATCTTTGTTTAAAATGAAGATAAAGTGCTGTGCATACCTGAGTATCTTGGCATGCACACATGACAGTCTTGCAAGACACAAGGGGCATTAATCCCTAATGTGGGACCATACGAAAGCTGCAGGCATTCCTATCATATATATATATATGGAATCTTTGCCTATTAACATCCAATTAGATCTGCTGAGAGTGTGGGGGGAGGGAGGACTGCGGCAGAGCAGCCACCGTCCTGTGCACAAGTTCTTTCCCCAGATAGGTTCTCTTATCAGGACTGGGGTGCACAGGTGGGGCTAGATAAAAATTATAGGTGTGCTGATGATTAAATCCAGGGCCTTGAGCATGTTTAAATACATAAACAATACCTGCCAGCTGGTTTGAAAATTAAAATTTATAAACCCCAATCAGATAAGCCTTACAGTATCTTTTTTGGTTTTTTTTTTTTTTTTTTTTTTTTTTGGTTGTTTTTTTTTTTGGTTTTTTGGATTTGGTTTTTTCGAGATAGGGTTTCTCTGTGTAGCCCTGGCTGTCCTGGAACTCACTCTGTAGACCAGGCTGGCCTCGAACTCAGAAATCCACCTGCCTCTGCCTCCCAGAGTACTGGGATTACAGGCATGCGCCACCACCGCCCAGCGCCTTACAGCTTCTTAAAGTCCACTTTTACAGACAATTCTTTGAAACACCATCAGTTATGATCTACAGTTATTTTGTGTAACAGACCACAACTTTCAAAATTAGCATAAATACACACTGAGGCTCACACAACCATGAAAATAAAAATACCAGAATGTCTCATGAAGCAGCTTAATTTGGGCTAGTTGGTGAAATAATAGCCAAGCATTATTGGCTTAAATAAAACATACTATGAAAATTAGCTTCCCCATTCCCTTATTACCTTCTTAAGCTATGTAAGTGGCTTCGTTATACTTCTACCAGACAGTACTGTTGTGTCTCTCAAAGCTCAATGTTCTCGAAAAACATCTTGAAAACCATCAGTTACAGTATTTGATCAGAAGCCCATCATACTCACCTTTTGAATCTTGTACTTTCTCATGTAAGGTATAAACTGGAATAGAAACCCAGGTAAAGAGAACAAGAAATAGATAACTTCATGAACTATCAGGGAGCCCCAGGTTGCGATCTGGAACTTTGTATAGTTATCCAACATGTAGACCCAAGCATTCTTAAAGGGCTCCTGCAGAGGATTCTCAGGCAGCAGGGAATCCACGTACTCCACAGCCAGGGATGCGGAGCTGAAGATGCCAACACTTTTGTTTGTAGCCATTTTCAGTCCTCTGCGAGGGGCCTTTTATTCCTATAGTAAGCAAACAGATACACAGAGCACTGAAATTCTGAAAAACAGCATTAAAAAATCTGCTGAATAATACCACCATCTCCATAAACACTGCACTAAAAACTAAATGTTTCTTTCTACCACAATATCTCCAAGAACAGTGGGAAGAGAATTCCAAGCTAACTTTAAAGAGATATTCAATATGTAGTCTCTGTGGGAAACCTTAATTTCATCAAGCAAGCATTAGGCTTGGGCTGTCAAGATGGCTCAGTAGGCAACTTGCCACTCAAGTTACTGAGTTTAATCCTGGAACCCAAGTAAAGATAGAGAGAACTCACTCCACAAAACTGTCCTCTGATTTACACACACATGCGTGCACATAGGCACCCACACACATGTGCTGTGTGCACACACACACAACTTAAACCAAGAAGTTTGCCAAAAGTGACTGCGTCAAAGTTCTGGCAAGAACAAAGCAGTACTCGTAAACAAGGCATAGCCCAACCGTGAAACGACAAAACTCATCCCAACACGTGATGAAAAGGGACACAGTGTGCTTTAGAAAAACCTAGTGGGAAAAGTATCAAAGCATCCATAGGCAGGCAGTTCACACAACAAGAAAGCTACATGGTGCCCACAGCCCACAGGCTGTGAGAGGCTGGGGAGAGGGCGCCTGTATGAGCACAACACCGGCTTCAGGCTCACTGCTCCCTCACAAAGCTAAGGTACAGCAGCAGACAGTCGCAGCCCCAGCACTCAAACTGAGGGGCTCCAGGTTCAGTGAGGGAGCCATCTGGAAAAAATAAGGTATGGAGCAACTGAAAGAAACAGCCTATGCTGACCTCTGTCTCCTTCCCCTCAGGCACTCAAAGGCAGTCAAGCCTACACAAACCAAGAAACTTTCTTTCCTCAAAGGAGGAACACCAGAGAGATACTTTTGCCAAAATGGCAAACCTTTTAATATTCAACAATACTCAGTGCTCAGGCCTGGTGTGCAAAGGGGCATTATCTACACTGTTGGCTTCGGACAAATCAGGTTATCATTTGCAAAGAAAAATTTTTTAAATTAAAAAAATAAATAAATAAAAAAACAAACCCAGCAGTGTCGATATAATCCAGAAATAATTCTATCCTTCAACTCACATGTGGAAGAGAAACAAGTGACACTTACCTGGCAACAGAGTATTCAAGTCCATAAGCAAGAGATGAGTTAAATAAACGTTACTGCATCCTTCCACAGGCAGTAATACAACTGTCTAAAAGAACTAGGGAGCTATGCATGGGGCTCACACCTGTAATGCCAGTGCCGAGAGCCTGCAGCAGGAGATCGCTGAGAGTTCAAGGTAAGGCTGATGTACATAGGAAGATGTCCTCAAGACGCCCCAAATAACAAGCAAATAAATAAACTGATAACGATGAAAGCTCTGACCACCACGTAAGATACTGTTTAAACACACCCCTGCCCTACCGCAACTTCAGCAATGATCCACGCACACCGTCTGTCACCGAAACCTCACGCTCTTCCTTCAAAAATGCAAGCGGCTACACTTTCATTCTTTTTTTTTTTTTTTAAAGTATTCTTATTTTATGTGCACTGGTGTTCCACCTGCATGTATGTATCTGAGTAGACTTTAAGTTACAGACAGTTGTGAGCAGCCATGTGCATTCTGGGAATTGAACCCAGGTCCTCTAGAAGAGTAGTCAGTGCTCTTAACCACTGAGCCATCTCTCCAGCTCCATACTTTTATTCTGAAAAGGGGGGCAAAAAAAAAAAAAAATAAAAGGAGGGGTGGAGGATGGGTTGGTGGTGACTCCTAGGATCTGACTATACCTGAGCCTGACTCTGAGCACCCACGCTGGGTGGCTCACAACTGCCTCTAACTCCAGCTCTAAGGGGTCAGATTCCCTCTTCTGGACCTCCAGGAACCCGCAGTTCCATGTATGACGTCAGTCCTCCCAACTGCCCACCCTATATACAAGTAATCAAAATTCAATCAAAACCCAAGACACACTTACAGAATAGCATGTAGAGCAGGAGCCAACTATGACTCTGGAAAGCGCAAGCCCCTGGTTTTTATATAAGTCATGTACTTCCTCTGAACATGCTCATCTCATGCATGTGCACATAAGACACACACAGAAAATGTACTGGATAAAACTCATAGAGGTGGTCTGTGAAGAGACAGGAGCAACTTTTCCCTGTTACATTTTCTATACAACTTTAGTTTCTCTTTTCTTTTGTTTTCTTTTCATTCCGTTTTGAGACAGTTTCTCTGTGTAGCCCTGGCTATCTTGGAACTCACTTTGAAGATCACCGTGGCCTTGAACACACAGATCCACCTGCCTCTGTCTACTGAGTTCTTGGATTAAAGGTACCATACCCAGCTCATTTTTTTAATAATTTTAATCTCTTAAAGGAGAATATATGGTACCTATCTAATAAATGTTAGCTAGCCTAACCAGCCACCAATCAAACGTGATGAATTTCATCATGAATCTCACTTCTGTGAAAATATCTCTGCTGTTTGTCATTTATGAATTGACATTGACCATTCCATAAAAACACAAAACAAAACAAGAAATGTATTTTAGAGCTCTGTTGGTAAAATGCATGGCTAGCATGCACAAAGCCCTGGGCTCCATTTCTAACATCACACGGACTAAGTATATGTGTAATCCCAGCACTCGGGAAGTAGAGGCAGGAGCATCAGAAGTACAGGGTGATTCTTGCCTTTAACACATCAAGTTCAATGCCAGCCAAGGTAAAGGATATATAATCTCAAAAAACAACAGTCTTAGAAGGATTAACAATAGGCACTTTTAGAATGTTCTACCACTTCTATGCCAGATCTCTTATCTTAGTCTATGTGACAGATGCTACGAATGTAAATCACCCTCTCTCAGACCTCCAAACTCACACCAGTCCCACTCATTATCCTCCTGCACCTGCTGGCCTCACAAACTGTCCTCATCCTTTTCAAGAATAAGTCTTCCTATGTTCTTTTGGCTTTGCTTTGTGCCGTGCTGTGTTGTTTTGCTTTTCTAGACAGGGTTTCTCTGTGTAGCCTTGGCTGTCCTGGAACCCACTCAGTGGAACAGGCTAGCTTTGAACTCACAGAGGTCCACTTGCCTCTGCCTCTCTACTTCCTAAGTTCGTATCTTACCAAGGACATGACTCTCCTTTATCCTATTTCATTTCATGTCCTTCACGCTCACAAGAAGCCCACTTTCTTCATTCTAAAAATACATACATGGGACTGGTGACCGGGTCAGCAGTGAAGGGCACTTGCTGCTCTTGCAAAGGACCCAGGTTCAGTTCCCAGCACTTACATCCAATTCCAAGGGATGTGACACCTTCTTCTCACACCAAGGGTGCCAAGCTTTCACTGACAGAGATGTAGGGAAAACCCTCGGTATACATATTCAAATCTGCTTTTCGAAAGAAAAACCTCCCTACCTCATCATTCACGGGGCTGAAATAGAAAGATGGTGAGTTTCAACTTGGCTGGAGTGAGACACTGTCTAGGAAAAGAGAGGAGAGGGGAGAGTAAAGGGAGGGAAAGGAGGGGAGGGAAGGGAAGAGGAGGGGGAGAATTCCTAATCTCTGTCATCTCTTCCAAGCCACCTCACCCTTCTTACAATCAAAGTCCAGATTAAAAGTGCCACCCTCTACCCACACAGGTCTTTTACCACTGAGCTCCTCACCCACATGGAAGATCTTGTCAACTGTTACAAGACTATCATTCCAATCTCCATTTTTCCCAAGGTCATTACCAAATTTGACAACGACCAAATGAATACCCACTTCCTCAGTACATGCCCCAGATCTTGTGAGCCCTAATTTTATTGCAACCCCCCCCAAAAAAAACCTCAACAATAATTCGTCAAGAGGGGGGGCTGGAGCGGTTAAGAGCACTAACTGCTCTTCCAGAGGTTCTGAGTTCAATTCCCAGCAACCACATGGTGGCTCACAACCATCTGTGATGGGATCTGATGCCCCCTTTTGGTGTGTCTGAAGACAGCAACTGTGCATTCATATAAATAAAACTTAAAAAAATGTTTTGTCAAGAAACCTCAATAAATATCACCTGTTAAACACTGAACATAAGACCTGGCACACTGCACCTAAAATAAGCTAACAATTATTGAGCACCTTCTGCATGCCCGGTATATGCTGTCATTTTAAGCTAAACCCTTGCCTCACTGTGAAACAGAGGAACACCCATGATCTTCGGTTTTCGAATGATGAGCTGAGGTTTAGGATGAGAAAGTAACCTGTCCAAAGCGCACAGATGCTGAGTGGAGGAGTAGAGCCAGCCCAGGCCTCCTGCTGGTCTACTCACGCTGACTCCACGTTCTCACTTCCCATTGCTTTCTATTTCCATCACTATGCTCAACTTATTCTTAAAAAACAATCACAAAATGCCCCTGCTGTCAAATCCAATACTCTTTGGAACTTAAGAGCCCAGCTTACAACAGAGATGCCCTGCTTTAAGAACTTGATGATACCGATCGATCACCTGTAACTCCTATCCTGATCTAGGTTCTGACTATCCAAAAGGCTGCTGACCGCCTCCTAAAGTGCATCAGGTGCCCCTCCCAAACACGCTTTAATGCCTAACTCGAGGAACTTCATCACCTCCAAAAGAGGTGTTCTAGTCTCTACCTCGGCATCCTCGACTAAGTCCCCCAACTTCCACACAATGCTGAGACAGAGTTCAGTTACCCCGAGTTCACCATCTGTAATGAGGAGAGGAAAACAAGCATGTCATTAAACAAAGTGTCAGACAGAGAAAGTGATCAGGCGGGACAGGAGAAAGCAGGCTTTGTTGAAATGAACAGCCTGCCTCCTCAGCTTTGAGCAGCCTGCTTGCCTGGAAATCTGAATCAGGTAGACAAGACAGATCCTCGGATTTAAAAAAAAAAAAAAAATGAAAGAAATGTATTCTATGATAACTTAAAGCCTGGCTGACAATCCCAGTCCCTCTTTTAGCAATGCAGCTCAGAGAAGACTTAGGCAGAGAGTCAGGATCCATTTAAACCTAAGTTAAACCTTCACGGCTCAAGCGCGGGTAGTTCTACAGGTGAAGACTAGAACTCTCGGCCATGCATCCCTCTCTCAGATGAAACCACATCCTTCAGTACCTCTGGGCCACCTTCCCAGAACCACAGACACGTAGCGCACCCTGCGTCCTCCACGCGGTGATGGTGTTTTTGTAAAAAGTTTGTAAGACTTAAGTCAATGGATTGCGAACTCTTTAAAGGACAGGAAGTGTTAGCATTCCAGTTCCATCACTTGAGAACCTAGCCTCTCGCCCGGAGTCTTGCACAGCCCGGTTCCTACCCACGGCATCCTAACCGGGCTCAGCCGGACCCGACCCTGCCAGTCTCGGTCTCGGCCGCCTTCCATCCGGCTCGGGCTAGAGAGCTCCTTACCTGGCGTCCCGCGATTGACAGAGGTCTCCGCGCAAGACCGGGCAGGTGCAGCGGCCTTCTCACTACCTCTGCCGGCTCAGAGGCGGGGCCCGGAGGCCGTGCCCGGCCCCCTCCTGCCGTGATTGGTCCGCCCTACTCCCGCCTTGCCCTCGCCGTGCAGCGATTGGTCCGTACTGAAGCCGGCAGCGTGTGACTCACGTCAACGAATCCCTGGCGGCGCCGGCCATTGGCTGCGCCGATGGAGTGAGGATAGTGAGACCCGCGCGGCCAGCCAGTCGTCCGCGCCGCAGCGCAGCTGGAGGCGGGGCGCCGCGGGAGCGCGTGACGGCGTGACGGGGCGGGGCAGCCGCGCGCCCGGCGTCGCCTTGGCAACCAATCTGTGGGTTCTTAGGCTGCGTGCGCTGGGGAGCATCTTGCTACTCACCTTAGCTTGGCTTCATTCAGAACCCGAGAGAGAAAGTAGTATAAATATTTTAAAGACTGATTTGAGGTTTTGGTCTTGCTTTCATGTGGTTTATTCTGGATTTCGATCTTTCTTAAGACAGGTCTCATGTCTGGTCTGGCCTTTGAACTAGATATGTAACCTAAGGATGGTCTTGACTGCTAATCCTCCCGCCCTGTGTCATCCATCTTGTTTCCCACGCCCTTTAATAAGTGAAGCTTTTTAAGTTTTATTCTTTTTATTACATTTAGTGTGTGTGTGTGTGTGTGTGTGTGTGTGTATGTTCACAAGGGGAGTTAGTTCTCCCCTTCTAGTTTGTGGCTCTGAGGGTTAACCTCAGATACTCAGGCTTACGCTCACTGAGCCTGGTAACTATCTTTTAATAAATCTCTGCATATGGACCATAGGGTACTAGTGCAATGTAGATCCTGCAATAGCTGAGGGGTAGTTGCCAGCGTTTCTATGTTGCAGGTTGAGAACAAAGCTCAGAGAGGCTTGGGGGAGGGCATGATTCTGCTGAGGCCCTGGCAAGGCAGCTCAGGGGTAGAGTTTATGCTTAGCATTCAAGGAGGCTGGGGTTCCATACACTGTAATTGGTTCTAAGTCAAGGGAGTTATCTGTTCCCTGGGGTGTCAAGACCTGTACCTAAACCAGCAAATGGGCTACGAATACCCGAACCTGTGTAACTCTAGTTGTTGTGTGAGTGCCCAAGGACAGGAGAGCTTAGACTACACCACTTGTGAAAGCCTGTCTTGAAATGATGTGATAACAGAAAGAAAATCTTGGGCTGCTGAGATGGCTCAGTGGTTAAGTGCACTGACTGCTCTTCCAGAGGTTCTGAGTTCAAATCCCAGCAAACACATGGTGGCTCACAACCATCCATAATGAGATCTGACCCCCTCTTCTGGTGTGTCTGTAGAGAGCAAGAGCGTATTTACATGTAATAATAAATAAATCTCTTTAAAAAAACTTCTTTAAAAAAGTGTCTTAAAACAAACAAAACAAAACAATAAAATGCCATATCCACTGTGGTGGTGTAACCCAGCCACTTGGTAGGTAGGTCCAGAAGGATCAGAAATTCAAGATCAGCTTTGTCTGCATAATGTGTTCAAGGCCAATCAGGCAACATGAGGAGGCTCTGTCTCAAAACAAGAACCCCCTGGTCCAAGCAAAACTAACTAAATAAAACAGAAATGGTGGCATATGCCTGCAATACCAGTGTTTGGGATGCTTGAAGCAGGTGGATTGTTTTGAGTATGAGGCTAGCCTGGGGTATATAACATGATTTTTATCTTTAAAAAATGCCAGCCTGGAACAGAAATCCACCTGCGTCTGCTAATCATTTAATAAAAAATTGCACAAGGGCATCATTTAGGCTGGCCCTGCTCCTATCTACTTGAAGAATAAACATTTTCTTTGAAGTGCACACTGCGTGAAGGCTATCCTGGAGTTTCTAAAGATGCCATTGTTCCTTCCTTCCTGACTGGAACTGACAGTCTTCGTTTCCCTACAATTCTGGTTTCATCTTCTGAACAAATTCCATTGATAGGTGTTTCTGGTGAATCCAGTGTGCCTTGTACTCATGGCTAAATATTCTACACCCTAAGCACACATATTCTTTATAAAGTGTAGAAGCAAGAAGGTCGGTCAAAGAAAAAGACTGTGTCTCTCGTGAGGCTAAGGTCAAAGCTCAGTCCTTAGACCTCAGTCAGGTAAATTCTGTCTCACAGAGAGCAGCAAAGGATGGACACAGTGAAATGCAACCTACCTAGGGGTTCAGGCACAAAACAAGCACTCTTTTTTTTCTCAAATCCTATGGAATTCTGTGAAATAACACTACTCACCATCTTAATTTTTGTCATAATAAAGTGACAAAGTCTAAGAAATTTCTTAAGGCTCACAATGGCGCACACACAGTACAGGACGCAGACCTGGTTTCTGTGTCTGTGGGTTCAGCACACTGGAGACTCACCTTTACACAGTTGAGAAGCCTAGGCTTAGAGTCTAAGAAACCTGACTCCAATGTATGCTTCTATTCAGTGATGTAACCCTTCGCTCCAAAACGAAGTGCCAGCAGTCATGGAAGTCTATAGAAGACCACGTGCTTAAGAGCAAATAGAAAGAAGGCATTCTTTACACACAGTCAGGTAGTACAGTGTTACACAATGCACAGCAGAGGGTCAAGCCTTACAATAAAGAACCAAATCGTCTGGAAGCATAGACATTCCTACCCTCAACCTTCGACCTCTCTGCTCTCAGCCAATGAGTAGAGTCAAGATAAGCAGGCAGTACAGTTCCCTTGAGAAACGAGCATGAAGATCTGCCCTGGCACTCTACTCAAGCCCAGACTACTTCTATTTCTTTTATATTTTCTTGAAATTACCTCATTTACCTCTTCTTCTCTTTCTCCCAGCCTCTCCCATAGACTCCCTCTTGTTTTCTCTCAAGTTCATAGCCTTTAAAAGACTGTTGTTAGATATTCATAAATATAAAAATACAACCCATTCAGTCTGTATGATGTTGCTTGCATGGGCGTCTTTAGGGATAAGCATCTGGTATTGTGTAACCCAATAGGGTGGGGGTGGGGATTCTTTGAGGAATACTAACTCTCCACATTCCTTACTTGCCTATAGCTCTTGGTCTTAAGTTGAAGCCTCCTAAGTTTTCCCTGTGTCACATCAGCATGTCTGTTAGTGTCGCCTTTATTGCTGAGGTCTTGTGTAGGCAGTCCCGGGGATGAGACTTCATGGGTCTTTCCTGAATCTAAGCGACATAATGTCACAGGAAACTCCCTGTTCTTCCAACCCATACAATCTTTCCACCCGCTTCTGCGATGAACCCCGCGCCTCAGCTGCAGGAATCCTGCTGTAGAAGCATCTGTTGGGACTAAGTACCACATGATCTTACTTTCTGGATTTTGATCAGTTGTGGTTTTCAGTAATGGTCTCTGTCAGCTGGGAAGCAAGGTTTCTTTGCCGAGGGGTAAAAACCACTTACTTCAAGTAGGGGGCTGCTTTCTTAGTAAAATTTCTATGAGTTTCTCTGCCCCAACCTCTGAGCTTTCTTAATCTATTATATTAACAGAATGAGATTAAATTAGGAAATGCATTAAAAATGTAGGGGTAACTTTGATAGCCTTAGAGTTTAGAAGCATAGCACATGAAATGTGCTTGGTCTTGGTCCTGTCCCTGTCACTGTTCCTAAAGCTGTTCTCAATAAAGTCTGATTACCCCAGGGAGCAAAGGTTGCTCATGCCTCAATTTATGCCAATGAGATGACTTAGGGTGTGGTATTTTCAATGCCCAGGAAGACAGCAATCACCAGATTGATGGGATGATTAAAGTATCTTCTTAATTCCACCCACACAGGGAAGGACACTATTAGGCAAGCCCAGTTAGAGTGGTTGAGGCAGTCCTTAAGGATATGACAGCTCCCTGTCTTGCCTCAGAAACATCTCAATCTGTATGCTTTGCAATATCTGAAGCCAAACCAGAATATAAAATGTGGGTGCTAACGCAAACTTTTAATTCTAGCACTCAGGAAGCAGAGGTAGGTGGATCTCTTAAGTTTAAGGACATCTTGGTCTACATAGGATAGCCAGGGCTACATTTGAAACCCTGTCTGATGAAAAAACAAAAACAAGAAAAACCATGAAGCAAACCAGAATGCATCTTCCTAAGTTGTGAGCTATTTTAGCAAATAGGGGTCACCCAAGGAGGGAGTGTCAACTGCTGTCTGCTTCTAGTCAGCTGGGAAGAAGTACCAGTGATTGGCATCTGAAGCTGAGGTGGGGAGGCTGTGGGGACAAGACGGGATCTGACCCTGTCTCCTGATTGGGTAAACCTGAACTACTGGCTACCCAGGCAATAATCTTTGGAGAACTGCTGTGTGTGGGGCCCTTCACACACATGTCGTCACAGGACTACATTTTGTGTCACGATAAAAAGAAAGAACCATTCCTTGGTCGTTCTAGGAAAGAGAATGCCTACTTCCTCTTGGTGCTGCTGTTTGACACGGCTGGATTCCAGATTCATTAGACCCCCGACATGTTTGCTAATAACGGCTACACTGGAAGGCTGCACTAATGTGTAAATTCATGGTTCATCAAGTGAACACAGGCCCTTTCTGAGCAAATTCTATCTTCATTTGTAATGGAGACTTCAACTGTGTAATGTGGTTCTGTTTAAATGCGAAGAGTTTGTATCAACTACAGAGAAATCTTAGCACTTGCTTCTTTCCTGATGAGTATAACTTTTGCTGACCGCCTGGGTTAACCCTTTAGATTCCGGTGCTGATCATCACGAGCTGATTCCTTCCCTCCAGCACCCTTTCTGCTGTGTCCAGCACTCCACCCACTCCCAACGCCCATGCTCCAGCTCCTTGTATTATTATCAAAGCCATAGATACTCAGCTGCTTCTCATCTGTTCCCCCTTCTATCAAGGCTACTTGCTGTTTTTTTTTTTTTTTTAATCTGTTTGCTACTGATCCTAAAGAGTACAGAAATACAAAAACGTTTAAATTTAGCCAATCCGCTACTTTGATGGCTGAGGTCAATTTTTTTTCCCCCAAGAACAACTCCCAGTGGTATCGGTTATTGATTTAATAGCTTTAGCGTACAAGTTACTTTAGCAAAAACTTAAAAATACAAATTTGTTCCAAACATGAGAAAGAACTGTATCAATTTATGAAGTTGAGAACCCAAGGTCTGCAAAAGGAACAGGCAAAAAGTCACACTGGTAAAAACCAAGGACATTGTGAAACAAATAATATACAAACTTTTATTCAAAGATAATTCAAGAAAGACACATGTTGGTCATCTTTAAAGAGATTAATCGAAGATCTCAGAAAAACTATCTGTTCAATACACATGATTAGTCACAGAAAGCTTTCTCTTCCATTAATAGCAGCTAAATTTATACACACAGAAAAAATTCTTAAGACCATGCAAATTCAGTTGAATTCCACACATTCATTATATTCATCAAAAAACCTGCAGGTATGTTCATGCCAGAAGTGTCACTTTAAGAAAAAAAAATTAAAAACACACACCAAAACATGATCAAGATTAAACTAAAGAAAAATAATAAATAAGCATAATTTATATTTTATTTAAAAAAGTTTGGCATCACACATATTAAAGTGTGTTACGCCATGTTCATTCATTCCTCAGAAGTGGCGTTTTTTAAAGTGTTAAGCATTGTTAAATATCAAAAAATACAACTCTGTTTTACAATGTAGTACTGGCATAATTCAAAGTACTGTGCCAATTATAAATAGATAATCAAACATCTTTTTCCAACATATGTAAAGGAAAGCATACAGACACACATTTATATGCACACAATTTATTATAGTCATGTAATCAAAGATATTTATAAAAGCAAACAGTTCCACCCCTCAACAGTGTCGTATACTTACATAGATTTAATTTTAATCTGCCCCAAAGATTCTCTGTTCCCAGGAGATTTTTCAGGAGAAAGAATAAAGATAAAACTTAATTTTACAAGAACACACGTTAACTTTATTCTCTTTCACAAAATAATCCGTAGTCACTCGAGGCTGATAAGAACTAGTTTTTATGAAAGCGACTGTCGCCTAAAGACCACAGTGGAGGGACTGCAGTCTAGGTCTTGTGTGAAGTCAGTCAGCCGCTGCTCGGCGCAGAGAAAGCCTACACAGTGCTTCTACCGAAAATAATCTTCAGTATCCGAGGCCTCTGAAGGCAGATGCTCTCGTCTTCTGATGAGACGTAAAGTGCGGCTACAATTGGAGAGGCGCTAGGCTCTCAGTCCCTTCAGAAACACTTGCTGACGCCTGGTTCTCATGGAATGATACGCAGAAAATGTCCTTCAGGCTCATAATGGTTTATCAATAACTGTGACCCCTGCATGAAGGAACGAAGAGGTAAAACGCGTCACAGACGGCACTGTGCCTTTGAGAAAATCCAGACCTCTGCACTGCTGAAGCCACCGGCAGCATCCGAGTGCCTTTCCTCCAAGCAAGCAGCACCGTGTGTTAAAACTTAGATTATTTTACTTCACTGTGTGTTTTGCCTGCATGTATGATTGCGCACCATATGTGTGCCTACTGAACTCCGAAGTCAGAGAAGGGCATGGGCCTCTGGGTACTGGTTAGAGGTAATGGTGAAGCACAAAATGGTTGCCGGGGATGGGGCCTGGGTCCCACGAAGGACCAACAAGCGCGCTCAACGGCTGCACCGTCTTCCAGCCTTCAATGTTTGCTTTCTTTCTTTTCAAAAAAAGCCTTTTCTTAAAACAAAACAAAACAAAACAAAACAACCAATCCCACCTTATTTTTGTCATTTAACTCTGTGAATATGTGTGTGCCTGAGTATGGGTGCACGTGTGCGTAGAGGTGCCCACAATTCTGGAGCCAGAGGTTCTCTGTAAAAGTGGTTAGTACTCTTAACCCTGAACCATCCCTGCTGCCACAACCATTTTAACATACACAGCTGTAATGAGCCATCTCTCCTGCCCCTAGCACCATTTTAACATACACAGCTGTGAAAGTTCCACTTAGGCCTGAATAAACTCTTCATCAGGCTACCTGGCCTAGAACTTTCTTTTTCCCTATAAAGTTATTGTTGGAGAGAATTTGATTCAGTCAGAAAATAAAGACTTGCACCTGACACTGGCAGGGTCAGCAAACACGCAGGAGGGAGGATATATCCATTATCTTGGTCGTGGTGACCATTTTGTGGGCATGGATGAGTATCAATAGAAAGATACAGTAAAATATACGGGGAGCTGTTCCAAGTCAGTTATAACTCAAGGTAGTTAGTAGAAAATTCTTCCCTAAATCTACATCATTTTATTCTGTGATCCTGCGATACAGTTTTCTGGAATTGTCATTTTGGAAGATGGATAAACAGCAGTGACAATTAATTAGTAAAAATTAACTCCCCCCCGAATATTATATTAATTGTACTAACAATTTAATACTTAAAGCATTATCAGAATTAGTTAACTAACATATAAATGTAGGGTTTTTATTGTTTGTTTTTGTTTTAGGTTTTGGCTTTTCAAGACAGGTTTCTCTGTATAGCTCTGGCTGTCTTGGAGCTCTCTGTAGACCAGTCTGGCCTTGAACTCACAGAGAGCCGCCTGTCTCTGCCTCCTGACTACTGGGATTAAAGGTATATACCATCACACCCAGCCTATAAGACGTCTTAAAGACATCATTATATTAAAAGTTATTATAATTTCTCTTATTGAGAGAATGGTCCAGGAATCACATAATTCAAGCAATGATATACTAAAGTAAGGCATTCTCCCATGAGTCAAGACAGTTCCTGGAGCTGGTCATACTTGTTCTTTTTAATGGTGTAAAAAGCAGGCATAAGTGTCACAATGCACGGCACAGTGAACAGCTCGCCATCATATATGGTACTTAGTCATTAAAATGTATGAAGTACGTTTGAGCTGTAGACTAGGGTATTCCACAATGAGAATGCCAGGGCTTCGTGTGAATACACACACACACCCACGGCACACTGTGTAAGCATACGGCATAGAAGAAGAAGTTCTTACAGGAAAACTGATGTCGGCCTTATGTCAGGAGACAGAGAATGAAGCAGCCTTACCTGCATAGCTTCTCCCCGTGCTCATGCAAGAGGACACAACTGTCCATTTATCTGTGGTGGGGTTATAATACTCTACCGACGCCAAGTTACAGGAACCGTCATCTCCTCCGACAACATACAACAGACCATTAACTGCGCAGACTCCTTTAAAAGTTACGCATAGAGAAAACAATTACTTACAACCTCCAAGTGAGTACAAAACAACCCACACATGCTCACTCAGATGACATGAGAGATACTTCATGGAAGTCGCCGCTGAGGTCTCTCCACAGACCACACAAACGCTGACCTCAGTCAGTCAGACACCTAGAAACTGACTGACCAGGGCAACAGTGGAAAGCTGTGAGCTGGACATTTCTCAGGACCAGCTTACAAGGGCCAACACCACAATGAACTCATACATGGGTGCCAGACGTGCTGCCCGGTGGTCAGCCCCGACTCAAGCCATTTTAGACATAACAGTTCGTTTTGACCTTTAATTTGATGGGCCCTGAGTGAAGCTCGTGGTTGTGGGGTTTCTTCAGATTAACAAACCTCTTAACAAACAAAACATAACAGGGTATGTGGTCAGCACGACCTTGTTTTGAGCCAAGTTATCCTTCTGTGTCAATGACTGGCAGGCATATTACAGCAACAATATGAAATAACTGGCAGGCATGGAACAAAATGGCTACAGCTGTGCCTCAACAGAGGCAGAGGAGGGGATGGGAGTATGCAAGACCTCCTCTGTAAATAGCAGTAGTAGAACAAAGCTCCTACTGTGTGCCACAACTGCAGTAGCTGCTTTAGAGATGACTAAGTCACTAAGTCACTACAACTTTACATAAAGGTTAGAGAGTATTTCCACCTTCATTTAAAAAAAGGGGGGGGGTGGAGGTAGGAAGGAGAAAAGAAAAAAGAAAAAAGGTTAAAGTGGTAATATTTTCCACATTAGCTTTTTAGGGAATTATGAGAAAACATTTATTAACAGAAGGTTGAAATGAGGGCTGGAGCTACCTAGCACAGTGGTAGACCAGTTGCCTGGAAGGTAAAAAACTACTCATAGTTTCAGGTTTTATACTGGATGGTTAAACTGTTTGGTTTCCTTTGAAGGAAGCTGGGCTTGCAGTTCGGTAGCAGCATGTGTGCTAAGCACGTCAACACAGAATGCAGGTTACCGCATTTCTGGTGCTGAGTGCTGAGTCCTCATACCCTTGATCAAGCACTTACTTACCCAAGGACTTATAGGTCCTACAAGGCTTCTAGATTATCTCTTGCTGAAAGACTTTTAATATCTTACAAACGCAATTGATCGGGTAAAGTACATGGCTGACTAGTTAATAATAAATTCCGCTCAGCTACGGACGGCCCTTCCTGTACTGTACTTTGTGTTCCCCTCTGGCCACAAAGAGAAACCAAGAAAACATGTTTAGGGAGCCCGTTTGACCCCTAAGAACTCAGATGGTAGGGACAGGCAGAGAAGGCTGGCATTCCCCTCCCACAAATCGTTCGAGTACAGTCATCCATCACATAACTGGAATAGAAGTGCTGATTCCGTGAGAGAATAACAGAGATGGGAAATTCCTATCGTCTAGAGTTGCCGCAGCCTGGGACAGCTCACCTGACTCTGTTGCATGGGTTTCAGGCAATGCTGAGGTAAACACACCTATGGAACTCCGGGTAGAAACACTGCAAGCACGGTTACATATGACACATGGCACATCACGGTAAATAACCATGCTACTTGTCTCATGTACTTTAGTTATTTGGAAGAATATCCTTCCACTTCTCAGAGAAACATTTACTGTAAAGCAATGTGCTGTTACTCAGGCAGCATCCCTGTTTATGCCTACTGTGAATTTTATTGCATCAAGGGACCACATGTGGTAATTGGCCTATAACATATTGGATTGTGTACATGTGATGTTCACATTGTGAAACACACTTGTGCCTAAAAACTTTCTCGAAATGTGCATCTTGTCTGTAGGAAATATGTCGCTGCAGTTCTTTGACCTTGAAGAGACCTGTATTCTTAAAATTATTTTTTGTTGGGGCTGCCATTTTTTTTGTTTTGTTTTATGAATCTTGAACTACATTAAATCAGGGCAAGCTCTTCAGATTTTCCCTTCAGACAATAATTTGTTGCGTTTATAAAAAGTCTTGTTATGTAATTCAGAATGGCTGGTACCCAAGATCCTCTTGCCTCTAACTTGCCAGTGTTGGTGCAGGTGTGCGTCATCATACCTGGCTCAAGCACCTTTCTTTACCTGTTGTTGATATTTACCCAACTGGGCAAATTCACTTTAAACTGAACTCACTCGTATGTGCTATATGGTAGGCATTTGACTTACTGGGGGTTTCTATTGCTACAACAAAACACCATGACCAAAAAGCAAATTGGGGAGGAAAGGGTTTATTCAGCTTACACACCATTATTGCTATTCATAATTGAAAGAAGTCAGGGCAGGAACTCAAAAAGACAGGATGCTGGAGGCAGGAGCTGAGGCAGAGCCACGGAGGACTTTGAGCACTTCCAGTGCAAACCTTATTTAAGAAGCCATTAACGGGGGGCTGGAGAGATGGCTCAGCGGTTAAGAGCACTGACTGCTCTTCTAAAAGTCCTGAGTTCAAATCCCAGCAACCACATGGTGGTGGCTCACAACCATCTGTACACAGTGTACTCATATACATAAAAATAAATAAATAAATCTTTAAAAAAAAAGGTGTTTAAAAAAAAAAAGAAGCCATTAACATAAATACTTAGGGGGGAGCACAGCTCAGTAATGGGGGCAGAGTGCTCGCCTCACGTGCGTCAGACCTGGGGTTTGACCCCAAGCCCCACCAACATAATTTTTTTATGAGTTAAACAAACCAGATATGATGGCTTTTTATGAGTTAAACAAACCAGATATGAGGATTCCTGCAATCTTAGCATTTGGGGTTCTGAGGCAGGAAGATTTTAATGAGTTTGAAGCTCCACAGAGAGTTCCAAAACAGCCTTGACTACAGAATAAGACCCTCATCTCAAAACAGACAGACACATCTAAGAGTCTGATAGAACGCTTGCCTCGCATTTGTGAGGCCCAGGGTTCAATCCGTAGGGCCATCTAAGTCAGGCATAGTGGTAAATGCTGTTAGTCTAAGTGTTTTATTTATGGAAGTGGAAGCAGGAGGCTCGGAAGTCCGAGGTCATCTTTAGCTCTGTGTGTCTATGTGTGTGTGTGAGAGAGAGAGATACTTTAGAGACCGTATAGCTGCCGACCAGCATTTGGTGATGGTTTGTCGACTGACTGTGGGTGGAACCCTCTTTATTTGGCACTTGAATTCATTTACTTTTGAGCACTTGTACTGACTAGTTTTGTGTGTCAACTTGACAAAGAGTCATTAGAGAGGAAGGAGCCTCAGTTGAGAAAATGCTTCCATGAGACCCAGCCTTAAGGCATTTTCTCAACTAGTGATCAGTGGGTGAGGGCCCAGCCCGTGGTAGGAGGGGCCATTCCTGGGTTGATGGTCCTGGGTTCTATAAGAAAGCAGGCCAAGCAAGCCATGGGAAGCAAGCCAGTAAACAGCACCCCTCCGTGGCTCTGCCTCAGCTCCTGCCTCCAGCAGCCTGTCTTTTTGAGTTCCTGTCCTGACTTCCTTCAGTTATGAACAGCAATATTGGTGTGTAAGCTGAATAAACCCTTTCCTCCCCAACTTGCTTTTTGGTCAAGGTGTTTTGCTGTAGCAATAGAAACCCTAATTAAGCCAAAGGCTCAAAGAAATGAGCTAAATAACAAAAACAAAAAAACAAAACAAAAGAAACCCAACAGAAATACACAAACTAGAAAAACATCAGTTAAATGCAGTATGGATGGCATAATCTTGGGCTGAATAGATAGATACCTGCATTTCTTCTGCACATGTTCATATCTGCAACCTGTCTCCAGGCGTTTGTGGTGGGGTCATATACTTCAACACTTTTTCGTACTAAAGGACCATCATGACCTCCTACAGCATATAATAAGTTGTTTAACACGCCAACACCTAGAAAATACAACCAAGGAAATTAATAGTAGAGCAAGGTAGGCAAGAAACTTGCAGGGCAGCGCAGTTGATGCGGATGCAAACCTCAAGTCCTAACTCTCACTAAATGGGACTGACAGGGAGGCTCAGCTCTGCAGAAGTGGAAGGGAATGGACTGGCAAGGCCTCGGTAAGGAGCCCTATCCTAACAGGAGAGAGAGAGCCAAGGAAAAGCAACAGATGCCAAGCCCTTTAATAAACTCCTTTCACAACATTCTCTGACGCATTCAGTCTGGGAAGACATCCATCCGATAGGAAAGGAAGGGCCCCAAGAAATCTTCCTCACTGAATGAATGATAAGACATAAGGAAGGCAGCGTAGCTTTGACTCTGTGAAAACGAACACAAGCGCTACGCCACACTCTGCTTAGCCCACTTAATAGAACCAGGAGAAGCAGCACACATTTTCACACCCCGTATGCAGATGTCCATCGGTCAGTCTACCTCAGATGCTGGACGGGGCTCCTAGTTACCTGCTCCGCTCCGTCTGGTGCTCATTTCTGCTATGTAAGTCCACTCATTTGCAGTAGCATTATAGCATTCTACTGTGCTAAGACACTGGCGCGAAGCTCCGTCGTAACCCCCCACGGCGTAGAGCAAACCTGGACATGGAACCACAAGGAAAGCCAAATAAACAACCCATTTTCCCCGTCATAAGATAGTAGCGTGTGTTGCTCTGTAGTAATGGTGCTTCCCCTTAAAGTATTTCTAATTTTCATGATATGCGTTAGTCTTGACAAGGGCTAGTATGTGCAATGATTAAGTCCTCTTACAAAGAGTGCATGGAAGAGAGGATGTGCTTTTTACATTTCTTATACTTCCATCAATGATCTGACCATGTACAGGAGACGTACTCTTGTGACTTCAGATAACACTAGCTGATTCATGAACAACATCTCAGAAAACAGAAATACCAGTTGGGGAAGGGAGTTAAACCAAGGGTCCGTAACAGACGGGCTAGACAAATGGCCCAACTCTTAGAGTTCTTCTAAAGGGCTTATTTAATTCCTAGCACACACAGGGCAGCTCACAACCATGTCCGACTTCAGTTCTAGGGGATATGATGCCCTCTTCTGGCATCCATGGTCACATATACGCACACAGTACAGAAAACATATATAAAGGCAAAACACCCATATACATTTAAAAAAAAATCAGTAGCAAAATGTAATACAGAATTCAATGAAATATCTGATGAGAAAAAGCTATGATGTATAACATAATGAAGTATTAATATACAACATGAATGACATTAAAAACAACATGCTACAGGAGACAAGCCAGTCATAAATATGCTGTATGATCTAGTTTACATAAAATGTCTACAAGAGGGGAATATACGTAGTGACAGGAAGTAGTGCTTCCTGGGAACTGCGGAGGAGAGGGAACAGCTAGGGAAGCAGGAATGGTTTTACTGGGTAACAAAAATGTTCCTTAATGATTCATGGTGATAGATACGTATGGAATTATTGAGTCAGACAGGAAGTTTTTATGACATTTCAATTATGTTTTATGAAAGCCACTTTTTTAAAGACATTTTTTTCTTTTTTTGTTAATGAAAGTATTCTTTTTAATATTTATTTATTTATTTTTAATTTATTTACATTTCAAATGTTATCCCCTTACCTGGCTCTCCCCCTGGAAACTCCCTATCTCATTCTTCCCTTCCCCTGCTTCTATGTTCCACCCACCCACCCACTCCCTCCTCCCCACCCTTGATTTCCCTACACTGGGGCATCTATCAAACCTTCAAAGGACCAAGGACCTCTCTTCCTATTGATGTTTGACACAGCTGTCCTCTGACACAGCTGGAGCCATGTGTACTTGGTTGGTGGCTGAGTCCCTGGAAGCTCTGGGGCGTCTGGTTGGTTGATATTGTTGTTCTTCCTATGGGGTTGGAAACCCCTTCAGCTCCTTCAGTCCTTTCTCTAACTCCTCCATTGGGGACCCCACACTCAGTGCAATGGTTGGCTGTGAGTGTTTATTTTTATTAATATATATTTGTGAATGCAGATGCCCACAGAAGGCAGAGACACTGGAGGCCCCTATAGCTGTAGATCCAGGCAGTTGTGAGCAGCCTACTATGAATGCTGCGAATCTAACTCTGGTCCTCTGGAAGAACAGTATATGGTGTTAACTGCTAAGACATGTCTCTAGCCCCTCAAAACTACTTTTCAAAGTATGTAGAAAGCTAGATCTGGTAGCCTTTAACCCTGGCACTCTGGCATTACAAAGCAGATGAAACTTTGAGTTTGAGTGTAACCTTGTCTATATAGTGAGTTCCAGGGCAGCCAGCCAGGGTTACAGAGTGAGACTCTGTCTTAAAAAAAAAAAAAAAAAAAAAAAAAGAAGGCATACAGAATTTTACCACCAGTAAGGAAGAAACGGAAAAACATAAGTTTGCCTAAGCTAGAATTTGAGGGGAAAAGAATACACAGCTTTCTTCAGCTGGAAACAAAAAGATAGAAACTAACTAAAGCCACTAACTGCCTCCTGCGTGTTAAAGGGCTCTTGTGTAATGACCTGAATTGTTTTCCCAACAATTGTCGTAAGAACAGGTGAAAAGGTTGGGTGCCACTTGTCTAGTGTCTGAGTTCAATTCCCAGTAAGGTTAGAAAAAAAATTATTTGATAGTCTTATAAAGTCATACACATAGAGGGAGGGAGGAAAAATGGGGTGGGGGGAAATAGGCAGACCTTTCTTGTTTAATTTATATAAATAAGCTCATTAAAAAAGAGAACAATTAAAATATATAACCATTGTTTTTCTTCCGCCCATAACCATAAACCAGCGCCCAGATCTCCAGATGAACCACTCGCTGGAACCCGGCAGCCAAGTGTTCCTGCATGTGTTCACCTGTGGGAATTGCCAGACCTACCTCCAACGACGCCAACACCCACACTGCTCCTCCTGGTGTTCATCGGAGCAACATGAAACCACTCATTAGATTTTATGTTGTACGCTTCCACAGACGATAAACCTGTGACAGAGGATAATACCCTTCATTTCCTCTTCCAAAAAGACACAGTTGTTCTTTTATATAAATATCACTAGGGGAAATAATGCCAAGCATTTTACAGTGGGCTAAAATTAAAAGAAGAAAATGAGGGAGCGTGCTAATTACAGATAGGAGTGGCTGCCTTATTAGAAGAACATGAGAGAACATGCTGATTACATGGTAGGAGTGGCTTCTCTACTAGAAGAACATGAGGGAACACGCCGATTACATTGTAGGAGTGGCTTCTCTACTAGAAGAACATGAGGGAACACGCCGATTACATGGTAGGAGTGGCTTCTCTACTAGAAGAACATGAGGGAACACGCCGATTACATGGTAGGAGTGGCTTCTCTACTAGAAGAACATGAGGGAACATGCCGATTACATGGTAGGAGTGGCTTCTCTACTAGAAGAACATGAGGGAACATGCCAATTACATGGTAGGAGTGGCTTCTCTACTAGAAGAACATGAGGGAACATGCCAATTACATGGTAGGAGTGGCTTCTCTACTAGAAGAACATGAGGGAACACGCCGATTACATGGTAGGAGTGGCTTCTCTACTAGAAGAACATGAGGGAACACACCGATTACATGGTAGGAGTGGCTTCTCTACTAGAAGAACATGAGGGAACATGCTGATTACATGGTAGGAGTGGCTTCTCTACTAGAAGAACATGAGGGAACATGCCGATTACATGGTAGGAGTGGCTTCTCTACTAAAAGAACATGAGGGAACACGCCGATTACATGGTAGGAGTGGGTTCTCTACTAGAAGAACATGAGGGAACACGCCAATTACATGGTAGGAGTGGGTTCTCTACTAGAAGAACATGAGGGAACATGCCGATTACATGGTAGGAGTGGCTTCTCTACTAGAAGAACATGAGGGAACATGCCGATTACATGGTAGGAGTGGCTTCTCTACTAGAAGAACATGAGGGAACATGCCGATTACATGGTAGGAGTGGGTTCTCTACTAGAAGAACATGAGGGAACACGCCGATTACATGGTAGGAGTGGGTTCTCTACTAGAAGAACATGAGGGAACACGCCGATTACATGGTAGGAGTGGCTTCTCTACTAGAAGAACATGAGGGAACATGCCGATTACATGGTAGGAGTGGGTTCTCTACTAGAAGAACATGAGGGAACACGCCGATTACATGGTAGGAGTGGGTTCTCTACTAGAAGAACATGAGGGAACACGCCGATTACATGGTAGGAGTGGCTTCTCTACTAGAAGAACATGAGGGAACATGCCGATTACATTGTAGGAGTGGCTTCTCTACTAGAAGAACATGAGGGAACACGCTTATTACATGGTAGGAGTGGCTTCTCTACTAGAAGAACATGAGGGAACATGCCGATTACATGGTAGGAGTGGCTTCTCTACTAGAAGAACATGAGGGAACACGCCGATTACATGGTAGGAGTGGGTTCTCTACTAGAAGAACATGAGGGAACACGCCGATTACATGGTAGGAGTGGCTTCTCTACTAGAAGAACATGAGGGAACATGCCGATTACATGGTAGGAGTGGCTTCTCTACTAGAAGAACATGAGGGAACATGCTTATTACATGGTAGGAGTGGCTTCTCTACTAGAAGAACATGAGGGAACATGCTGATTACATGGTAGGAGTGGCTTCTCTACTAGAAGAACATGAGGGAACATGCCGATTACATGGTAGGAGTGGCTTCTCTACTAGAAGAACATGAGGGAACATGCTTATTACATGGTAGGAGTGGCTTCTCTACTAGAAGAACATGAGGGAACATGCTTATTACATGGTAGGAGTGGCTTCTCTACTAGAAGAACATGAGGGAACATGCCGATTACATGGTAGGAGTGGCTTCTCTACTAGAAGAACATGAGGGAACATGCTGATTACATGGTAGGAGTGGCTTCTCTACTAGAAGAACATGAGGGAACATGCTGATTACATGGTAGGAGTGGCTTCTCTACTAGAAGCTTCTACTCAGGCTGTTGCCACTTACAAGCTTTTTAAGCATGGAAGAGTGACAGATATTAATGCATCAGAAACAAAATGTATATAATCTGCTACTGTCACCCCCTTTTTAAAAAGTTATTTAGGTGTTTCTAGGGCTCTACATAAAAGTTATTTATATGTGTGTGTGTGTGTGTGTGTGTGTGTGTGTATAGAGTTGCACACATAACTGCAGTGCCTCTTCAGGCCAGAAGAGGGTGCTAGGTATCCCAGAGCTGGAGCTGGTGTGGGCTGTGATCTGCTTCGCCTCAGTGCTGGGAAGCAAGCTCTGGTGCTTTCAAAGAAAGGGCAGCAAACTCTCTTAACCGCATCTACCCAGCTTCCACTCATTCCTCTTAGGGAGAAATCTGAATTTAAGGTTTTTCGAGAAGTTCTCACCCTCGAGCCAACACTACCCTCAAACTTACAAAATTTCACCTCACTGGACTTTAAGGAAATTCCTGGTGCCATTTTAAAACTTCTCTAAAAAAACTGTTAAAGACACTGCAATTTGTACCACAAATGTGACTACCGTGTCGCTGACATTACAGCAGCACAGGAAGGAGGACATTACCTGTGCTGCCGTCAAAGCCCCCCACTGCATAGAGCAGTCCATTCAGCACAGCTGCTCCCAGCGTGCTTCTCCGGTCTCGCATGTTGGCCACGCTGGTCCACTGGTCTTTCACGGGGTCATAGGAATCGACAGTGCGAACTCTCAGCGAGCCATTGAAGCCTCCAACAGCAAAGACGAGTCCAGCCATATACACCATCCCTGCAAGGGAGGAAATCAATTCAGGGTGACTCTGCCGTCCACCAGCTACCCTGATCTCAAAGCAGGCTGCCCTCAGTGTTTGTTGGAACACAAAACTGGTAAGAGCTTTCAATACTGCATCAGTCTTAAAATATAAAGGAACATAAAATTAGAAGTGGACCACAGGGTGTGTACTAGGAATCCACTGTGGCACAGATTCTTGTAAGATATGATTAATAAGTTTAATTAATAAATTAATTGAAAACTAGTGGAGTAGTTTTCGGTGGTAAAGTGTTTGCCTGGCTTTGCACCTCAGAAACAAAACTAATATGTCAAATGAGTAGCAGTGCAGGGGGAGGAGAGGAGAAAGACAGACAGACAGGGGGGGGGGGGGAGGGAGGGAAGGAAGGAGGAGGGAGAAGGAAGAAGGAGCGTGTATTGAGTGTATATGTATATGGGTGTGAGACTCTGTATGTGTGTAAGAAAGAGTAAGTGTGTAAGTGTGTCTGAGAGTTCATGTGTGTGAGAGTATATGTGAGTGTGTGTGTGTGTGAGAGAGAGAGAGAGAGAGAGAGAGAGAGAGAGAGACTGTATGCGTGTGTGTGTGTGTGTGTGTGTGTGTGTGTGTGTGTGTGCATGCACATGTTCCTAGAAATTAAATCCTGCCCCTCATAAATGCTAGGCAGGTGCTTTATAACAGGATTGCCCTCCTAGCCCTTCACTCGTACAGAATGAAGTTATCTCAGGTATGCTGGCAGGGAACAATCCCCAGGATGTGCCGCTGGGGTGCTGCTGTCTTGGAGAGACCTACACTGAGAGCTCCCTTATAAGCAAAGATGAGAACAATAGGCCCATAGTTTAGCTCCAGTGGGGAGTCAAGATCGGCAACTGCTTCCTTTGAGTAGTTCTGGCTACATAATACCTGCTTCAACATGCCTGTAAAACAAGTGTCAGAACAGAAGCAACTGCTGCTTCTAGCTTAGTTGGACATTTCCTAGAAGTAAAGGCCCAACCTTAAAGAGTTCTCTCTCTTGATACTTCATTAAAGTAACTAGGAAATCAGGCAGCCAATTGCCGGCCCATTGTCGGTTTATCCTACAAAATCAGAACACTGCCTGAAGGTAAGGACAGAGCCACAGCCAGGCAGAACGGAAGACATAGGTAATCCCAGAGCTTGGGAAGCAGAGGCAGATGGAACAGGAAATTCAAGGCCAGCCTGGGCTACAGAGACACAGAGATAGATCCTGTCTTCAAAAAATAAAATAAAATAACATAAAATTAAATTAAATTAAATTAAAAAGAGTTGCTATCCTTTCCATAGAATAGGTTCAATTGGGCTTCTAAACAATATCCTTCTCCTCATGTTTTTTGTTTTTTGTTTTCTTTAAACAAGGTCCTCTCATGTAGTTCAGGCTAGCCTTGAACTTACCAAGTAAAGGATGACCTTGAGCTCCTCATCCTCCTGCCTCTACCTCTGGAGAACTGGCATTAAAAGCACAGACTATCATGCCTGGCTTCTTAAGAGACATTTTTCCTAATGACTGAAATAAGACTTGAGATCTCCTAAGATGCAGCAACAGAGAGTTGGCTGGGAAACCCCATGCTTACAAGCCTGGCACCTCCTGGTGTCAAACCCCAGGCTTACCTGCCCGGCACCTCCTGGAAGGCAGCTCCGCCACCTGGTGCCACCGTTCCTCTTTGAAGTCGTAGCATTCCACGCTTCGGATAGCCTTTGGTGCCTGGCCCCCGACTACCACCATCAACTAAAAGGGAACAAACGTAGGTGCTTGAACCAATGATATCACCTGTTCAAGAGACTGACCATATCCTACAGAGACACAGACCACAGATGTGCCAGGCACAGCAGGCTAGAAGAAAATGCCTACCTAACCAACGAAGACAGTGACACCAGCAAGGGGTGCACGTAAGAACCGCAATTCTATCATGTAGCACGCTTGGTTAAAAAATACAGCTTTCTGAAATGTAAAGAGGCTTCTGGCCACTCAAGCAAAAGCAGTATTTAAGGCAAAACATCAGGGAGCCAGCACTGGCAGGACTGCAGAGGGTCATGGGCTTGAAGATCCTGGTTCTGCACTGATCAGAGACAAGGCTGCCAGGGCGTAGGAGAGAGAAGTAAAGTGTGATACCAGGCGGTGGGTAAAAGGACAGTAATGGATTCGTGGATGGAGACATCAGTTTAAAAAGAGGATGGCCGAGAAGCACCTAAGAAATACTCAACATCATTAGCCATTAGGAAAATGCAGATCAAAACAACCCTGAGATTTCACCTCACACCAGTCAGAATGGCTAAGGTTAAAAACTCAGGAGACAGCAGGTGTTGGTGAGGATGTGGAGAAAGAGGAACACTCCTCCACTGCTGGTGGGATTGTAAGATGGTATAACCACTATGGAAATCAGTCTGGCGGTTCCTAAGAAAACTGGACATGACACTTCTGGAGGGCCCTGCTATACCTCTCCTGGACATATACCCAGAGGATTCCCCCAGCATGCAAGAAGGACACATGCTCCACTATGTTCATAGCAGCTTTATTTATAAGAGCCAGAAGCTGGAAAGAACCCAGATGTCCCTCAAAGGAGGAATGGATACAGAAAATGTGGTATATTTATACAATGGAGTACTATTCAGCAATTAAAAACAATGAATTCATGAGTTTTTTAGGCAAATGGATGGAACTGGAAAATATCATCCTAAGCAAGGTAATGCAATCACAAAAGAATACACATGGAATGCAATCATTGATAAGTGGATATTCATTAGCCCTGAAGCTCTGAATACTGAAGATACAATTAGCATATCAAATGATTCCCATGAAGAAGGAAGAAGAGGGCCCTAATCCTGGAAAGGCTTGATCCAGCATTGTAGGAGAGTACCAGGACAGAGAAAAGGGAGGGGGAAAGATAGGAGAATGGATGGAGAGAAGAGGACTTATGGGTCATATGGGGAGGAGGGAACTTGGAAAGGGGAAAGCTTTTGGATTGTAAACAAAGAATATAGAAAATAAAATATATATATATATATATATATATATATATATATATATATATATATATATATATATATATATATATATATATCTGCATGGTATTGGCACAGTGACAGGCAAGTGGACCAATGGAATAGAACTGAAGACCCAGAAATAAAATAAAGAAAAAGAGGGTCTGAGTAGATGAGAATACAGAATCACAAACTCCCTTGGTGCCCCATAAATAAGCTATCATCGGAACATAACGGAGACATCAAGCTCATAACGACCACATGATATCAGTCTACTGCCGGAAATACACAAGGGCTGTGCAGTAGCCCAGGTCAACCTGACAGCTCATCAACTAAGTACCTCCACATCTTCGTCTGCCTAGAAGTATGTTAAGGCCTACACAGGATGCGGTTTCTATCCACCAAGAGCTTATAAACCTCACTAAGGAACGAACTCCCAGGATGGAATTCAAGACCAATATGCACTTCTATACAGTTGAAAAGCGACATGACAGTAACTGCTATTGACCAGAGAAAGGAGACCACAGTTCAGCAAGAGCTTCCTAGGGAACTGGAGGGAAGACCTTGTGAGACAGACAGGACTTAGAAACTCATATGCTTGTCTTTTACCAACCGCTCGGGCACTTTCCAGCAATGGGGACTAAAAATGGTGACAACAGGCTGAGGTCACACTTAATGAGGTCTTGAATGGGAAACTGTAAAGAACGGGCAGGGCTTTGAGGGGAGGATGGGACAATGACAAGGGAAATGAACACTGGAAATAAAAACTCAAAACACACCCAATGTGGAGATGCTCACACGCACGTGGTCTGTGGTTCCGGCAGCATGATCACCTACCTGTACCGAAAACTACAGGAAGGCACGCACATAGTATGTGATTCACAACAAACCCCAAGTCTCAAGAAAACGTAGCGTGCATTAGTGATCGGGTAAATCGGAGACATGTCTAAGTACTTAGACATGTTAAGGCTTAGCATAGACCAATGGTGTGAATATTTCATGCTATTCCTCTAGCTCTGACTTCAAATAAATAAGAATTAAAGAAGATCATTGCACCCTATTATGAGAAGGTCAAAACAACAGTAAGGACAGCAGGAGAAAGACTGTAAAGCTAGTCTTAAATGTATATCAAGCTTAGCCCTGTACATACAGACCTGTGCTCGCACCTCAAAGCTCGATCTGACAATGATAACAGTGTGGAAAGGGTTCTCAATGATGTATCTAGTGAAGATCAATTCAAATATCAAACCTCGGGACAGAAGGCAGTTAGTTACCTTAAAGATTGTGGTGGTATTATTATTTATTATTATTATTATTATTATTATTATTATTATTATTATTATTATTATGTGAGTACACTGTCGCTGTCTTCAAACACTCCAGAAGAGGGCGTCAGATCTCGTTACGGATGGTTGTGAGCCACCATGTGGTTGCTGGGATTTGAACTTTAGGAAGAGCAGTCAGTGCTCTTAACTGCTGAGCCATCTCTCCAGCCCCCAAGATCGTGTTTTTAACTTTAATTATGTGCATACGTGTGTGTTTACGTGTGGGGTTGTGTGGGTTTGTGCACACTGAGTTCAGGGCCTGTGGAAGCCAAAGGGTGGGAGTACTGGGAAGCAAGCTCAGGTCCTCTGCGAGTGCAGTGTACAGTCTTGACCACTGAGCCATCCAGCCAGCCCCAGAATATTTAAAAATCCTCAGCCGACATGCCAACTGATAGATTTCTCAATTTTCAAACTGAAATTCATAATTTCCACACTGAAACGAAAACAGAGGAGAAAGCATGCCACGACAGAGGACAAGGTAACATACCCATTTTACTGCCCCCAGAAAGACAAAGTGGGGTGAAAAAAAAAGTGTACTCCAACAGGGCCACAAGCGGGAAGGCTGCAGGAGAGGCGTGGAGCAGGGGAGATCGGAAGACAATCGGCAAAGGGGACTGTCCTTCCACAGACCGCCGGCCGTGGCGGGGAACACACGCCAAGAGGCAGAAAGAGAAGTAAATGTATCAGGTTGCTTGGACTTCCTTACCAAAAGCGAGGGGCTGACAGGTAACAAAGGCCCGCAGAGCACACACGTGGGGTTGGAGGATGGCTCAGTGATGATGAACACAGACTTCTTTACCTCAGTCCTCTGCATGCGGGCGTCACAAGTGCCTGTCACTCCAGCTCCAGAGGACCCAGTGCTCTCCTCTGGATTTCCTGTGTACCCACATGCACACCCACACTCGTACACACAGGCACATACATAAAAATAAAAAATAAACCTAAAGGGCTGGAGAGAGGGCTCAGTGGTTAAGAGCACTGCTCTTCCAGAGGTCCTGAATTCCATTCCCAACAACCACATGGTGACTCACAACAATCTATAACGGGACCTGATGCCCTCTTCTGGTGTGTCTGAAGACAGCTACAGTGTACTCATATAAATAAAATAAATAAATCTAAAAAGATAAAAAAAAAAAAAACTAAAAAGCATAGTTTCTTGTTATGATATGCAGATGCCTCGCAGAATCTCAGCATAGTTTACCTAGAATACAAGTCATGTGTGAGACTAAAGAGTCAGTGTGCAATTAGTGTGTATAGTCGGTAACATAAGAAAACCCACTTGCAGTGGGAACATATGAACTACTTATGGTAATTTCCTCAGCATTGGGACTGTGCTTTATTCTATTTGACCCTAGGAGATTATGATAAAGACCCATGACTATGAGATACATATATATACAACTTCATTTTAACCTGCTTCCTTAGAATAAATCCTGAACATAACCACTGCAAATGATAAATGATATCATAGGAAAACTGCCCACACCAGCGCCTTTACTAAAACCGGTGTGCACAAGCAAACATCCAAGAAGGGATGGCGCATATAAAAGGTGCACACTCAAAGCTGTGGCGGTGCTCAAACTGCTGGCTACATTTGGGACTCCTCCACGACGGAACCCCAAGGAAGCTAAACACCAGAGACCCTCCCTGAATACACACACACACCACAATCACAAGCTAAAGCATGGAAAAGCTCTGGAAGACGGTAACCGTGGAAAAGGTAGGCTGTACCAAAGAGGCCCAGGAGACAACTTAACTGAAGAGATGGCTTACACCGTACAAAGAGAAAATAAAACACTTGACAGGATTTTACCAAGAGTCCCTTAGCGATGCAAAAGTACCATGTTTAGCCTGGGAAATTATAGGTGAAATTAAGTTGAATTCATCTTTATTCGAAAGGCCTCTCTGCAGTATAGCTAAAAATGCCAGAAGATAGAACGTGAGCTAAGAAGGCTTTTATTTTTCTCCTCACAGACATGAAATATTTATGAAGTATTTAAGTTAAGCGGGGGGTGTTGAGGTGGCTGAGCAAGGAGAGGGGCTTGCCACCAAGTCTGATGATGTGGGTTCAAACTCCAGGACCCCACAGGGAAAGAAGAGAACAATTCCCGAGTCATCCTCTGATATTCACATGTGCACACACATGCACATGCATATACATGTACATACACACACACACACACACACACACACACACACGACCAATGGATATGAATGAAATGATAACTTTGGGCTCAGGCGATCACTCAGTGGGTAAGAACACTAGATACTTTTCTAGAAACCCCAAGTTAGGTTCCCAGCACTCGCATGGCAGTTTATAACCATCTGTGACACCAGTTCCAGGACATACACACACACACACACACACACACACACGATTAAATAAATTAGCCTGGAAAGGTAGCTCAGCAATTAAGAGCACTTACTGCCCTTTCACAGGTGCACCATTCAGATCCCAGCGCCCACCCTGGCTGTCTCCCAAATGCATGTAACTCCAAGAACACTAATACACCTTCTGACCTCCATGTCTGCACATCTGCCACACAAATAAAATCATAAAATCAATCTTAAAAATAATTGGAAAATGTTTTATAAAAGGTTAAATGAATTGACCAATCCATGTCTGAACATGAGGGCAAGAGAAATTAAGTCGTATATTCTATGATGCATTCTTGGGCACGATCCTCAACATGTAGCGAATGGAGACTAGATCACAAACTCTACCATGCATCCTTAGGCACATCTCCCTTGAGGAAAAACTGAATAAGAGCATGGAAATTCAGATGACCAGACACATAAGCAGCTCACTGTGGGCCTTCAGATGGCGCAAGCACAACTGTGAACAATAGGTCCTACTTTGGGAAGGTTCATGGGTGTCCTCAGCCGGGTCCGCACGCTCTTCATTAACATGCGCTGCTCTGTGGGCAGTAAGTGGTACTTCATGGCTTCAATGAGGTAATCTTTGCATGCACTGCTGTTCTTCACCAACGCTTCCTCTTCAACCCTCTGTGGGAAGAGAACAGACAAGCCCTGTGAGGGGTAGCAGCCAGTGAGGAAGAAGACAGCTACGGAAACGGGGGAAAGAAATACAGCAGTAACTACCCTGTCCATACCAACTTCTGCTCACGCATCTGCCTACAGAGAAAAACAGCAATGAAGCTGTGAACTTCGATCTCAAGAGAAAAATGAACTCTGTGGACAACAGTCACGTCCACCCATTCCTTACATTTAAAGAATCCAAACAGTTGACAAGAAAGGGAAAAAAAAACAAAAAAACAAAAAGGGAAACTTGGGGGAACGGTGAGGCATGGGATTTGGGGACTTCACCTTGTTCCCAATGGTGGGGACACCTCCACGATGTCCCCACTAACCTAAGTGATTGTGTAGACACAGAGAATATGACCTGGGCTATTCAGAGTTTCTGATATCTGGGTCTTAACTAGGCTGATGAGCTTGGTGATGAACCAGGTAAGGCTATGAGTTCACCATCCTCTCTTCCAACACAGAAGGGTAAATGGAGAGACCCAAACACTTTAAAACATTATACCTATGTAATTTTTTTTTTAACCCTGGCAATGTTTGACCTTGGTACTGAATATTCTGTTCTTTTTCCTTTTTAAATACTATAATATCCAGAGACCATATAGACCATGCTAAATAATGAGGTTCCAATAAACCTTAACATGCTGAAACCTAATCTGCTAATCAAAAATGTCTCCTTATAAATGGTTTCAGTGTCAGAAACTAATGCTGAGATGGTCCTGAAAGATTGTTAATAAACAACAGAGAGTAAATTTGAAATACTCTAAGGATAACTAAGAACCATTCATTCCCGTTTACTTCAAATACCCTGCTTTTCTTCACCTTAGAAATAAGGAAACCATAGATGTCCCAGTGAAATGATGAGGTAGAATTAAATAGCAATTGGGTCAGATCTCAAGTCCTTTCCCGTTGTATAACAGGAAGGAAGAAAGGAAGATGTTAGTGGGAGGTAAACTCAGGCACATTTATTTACATACATTCAGAGGGGCACAAATGCTATCTCAGGAAGCTCTAGTACTTTGCTGAATCCGACAGGGGTGGAAGCCAACGTCTAGGAACAGAGATGGGCTTAGGGAGCTGAGGACAGCTGCCACAGTGCCAGGTGCCTTAACGGTCCTTGTTCCTACACCCAGCGACCTGTCTCCTGCAGCCCCTCGCACTGGGATGGGTTTGCACGCGCGCCGGCAGGCGGACAAGCAGAGGCTGTGCACATCCCTATGACGCCTATGTGCACTTACCTGCACCAAGTACTCCCGCGGAAGCAGAGGCAGCCGCACGTGTTCCATGAGCCGAGCCATGAACTCCTGCCTGACGTCCTTATCGTGATTTACCCAGGCTATCACTGCTTCAAATACCTTAGAGGAGAAAGGGAAATGAGCCCTATGCCAAACGGATGTGTTCCGTACGTCTAGGAACACACTGATCAGACAGCATGGCTAACACCAAACTCTATGGAGCAAACCTGACTTGCAACACACAAAGGTATTTAACTCCACTCTCCTCTCTTCCTTTTGCTATATGAAGTTTAGTAAGTACTCCAAGAAGTACCTTGGCTTTTCATTTTGTATTTCCTAAGCATTTCACTGAGCTCGTCATAAATCTTACTGAACTTGGATGGTAGCAGTGATACCCACAACTGCCCTGGCTGTGCACTCAGTTCTCATTACAGACTTACGCTCCTTTAGAATAAACCGCCCACGATAAAAAAGCACAGGGACACCCCAAACCATGTGCCTTAGTTTCTTTTCTACTGCCATGACAAAACACCACGGCCGAGGCAAACATTTAGCTTGAGGCTCACTGCTCCAGAGGGTTAGGGTTCAGGGTGCATGGCAGCAGGCAGGCCAAGGAGGCATGGTGCTGGAGCAGTCGTCAGTCAAGAGATCACATCTCCATCCCTAAGCAAGAGGCAGAGAGGACTAACTGGGAATGGCTCTTGAAGCCTCAAAGCCCACCTCCAGGGACACGCCTCCTCTAACAAGGCCACACCTCCTAGTCGTCCCCAGATGTTTCCAACAACTGGGGAGCAAGTATTCAAATACACAGGTCTATGGGGGCCATAGTTATTCAAACCACGGAATCATGTACTGATTAATCACCGTATATGTGTCTGGCTTTAGAATCTTTCCTGGGTGTGCCTATGAAGGTGTTTTCACAAACAGACAAACAACAACAACAACAACAACAACAAGCCAACCTGAGTATAGGGGGAAGCACCCATCTTACATGCAGGTGATGCCTTTGCATAGACTAGGGACCCAGCTGCAGTAAAGAGAAATCCAGCAGGGTGCCAGTGTCTCCTTTTCTCTGCTTCCTAGCCTCCGTGACAGGAAATTGTTGCTCCACCATGTTCTCCCGTCATGAGAACCTGATTGCTCTGAAGCCATTATCTGAAACAAATCTTTTCTCCTTTATGTTGTTTCTGTCAAGTGTTGTGGTCATAGCAACACAGAACTAACAAAGAAATGCACCCTTATAAAATAACCCATCTTTGAAATTCTCTTTAGTTTTACGAACAAATTTTGGATAATATACTTATAAATCAGTGGCCTACAAAATGGGTTAACCCTCCTTTATCCCAGCAGAGCACGTTTAAATGTCGCATTCTGAACATCTTTACAAACTTAACAGAAAGAATATCACCATACAACATATTCCTCCAAGAAAACTGATACGCTAAGAAAGAGGCAGTGTCTTTCTACCCTAACCTGCTCCCAGACTGATGGAGACACTTCCAGATAATCTTTAAAAGGTCGAGGCAATAAAGGTATGGCAATATGCAAATGGGTTACTGGAAACAAAAACAGGTTATTTTGATACAGCACGAAACTAAAAATAGCGTGCATTCTAATTATCACCTTTAATTTATCCTGTCGACAGGACTTATTACGTTCTTCTGTACGCCAGGTGCCAACGATAGAGTGAGGAGCTGGCAGTCTATGGATTCTATCCGCCGCAGCTCTATTCTGCCAGCCTCTCCACATCCCTGCTTCCACTGCCCTACGTCCGGTTCTCCTATGTGGACTGCATGCCACAGGAGGGCTCCAGCTCACCACCACCATGAAAGCTAGCTCGAAAGCTGCTCCCTCCCTAAGTCCTGTCTCCGAGGACTCACACCATTGTTCAATAACGTTCCACAATTCATCTAAACCGTCCCTAAGTCAACAACAAACAGAGCATGGACAGAAGAAGCCACTCTGACTTCTGAAGGTGGGAGGATCAGAAGAGGCAAGCAACTTTCACCTTGGCGCCTTGAATTGCCGCCATGTCTGTCACATAAGAAGTATGGTTACCTGCAATGATGACCACATCATGGAAACCTCCAGCAAGTGACAAAAGAGGAAGAAGACAGACAGGGGTTTGGAGAAGATCTCCAAGCCTGACATGTCTATGAAGGAGTTACTCTAGATGTTCCAGACTCACAGGACACTACATGATGAAGAAGGGAAGCCCTGCATCTCTGCTCCAATAGAATCAGGCTAGACACCGTCATCTGGACCCGTCTGAATGAAGCCTTGGGTGCTATGGCACAAAAACAGGCTGCCCGGCTATATCTTCCATGGAGTTCAACCACTGAACTGTACACATGATAAATTGTACACCCATTACATTCCAGGGTGGCTCACTAGGTATCAGAACAAAACCAAAGCAGTCCTCATGATCTTTCTCTAATGGCATCCATCTCCTGATTAAAGCCTGGAAGCAGCTCTTCAAGGTCAAGGTGTTTAATGCAGCTGGAGATGTCCCTGGTGTTCTCTTCCCACTTGGTTCCCTACTACTCTCGCCGACATGTCTAACTCCAGCCACTCCTGGGCAACTCGCAGCCTTTACATCTGTGTCTTCTGCTGTGTGCCCTGAAAGGCTTTTCCCATCCCAATCCATTTCAATTTCTCCAATGAACTCTAGCTCAGTTTTAAAGGTGTGGATCCTATATGTAAACCAAGTTGAAGTACCACCTCTCGGCCCAAAACAAACCGCTCCTACAGTGTCCCATGCCCACCAGTCTGTAACTAGAGGAGTCTACTTGGTGAGTCTCAAATCCAGGGCCCTGAGACAGTGATGGGTATGGTTGGTCCTCATCTATTACATCGGCAGGAGTGTCACCCTTCTGTAAACAGCTAAGACTGTACATGTCACAGTTCTGCATGTTTTTGTCACGTTGTAAGTTACAGAGAGAATGCTTCTTTTTATTCTCACATGAGAACTCAAGAAGTAGAACCAGAGCCTCTACAACTTTAAATTCGAATTACAGGTACCATTCCTGTGAGCTTCTATTCATTGCTGCTTGGTTTTGTTGATTTAAGACTGGGTCTCTCGACAGCCAGGTGGCCATGACTGTGCTGGGGCTAGGCAGACCAGGCTGGCTTTGAACCCACAAAGATCCTCCTGCCTCTGCTCCCAAATGCGGGGACTCGAGCTGCATCCCATCACACCCAGCTCTGTAAGCATCTGGCTCCCAATTCCCATGAGCTATAAACTGCCCAGAGAAAACAGCTGGGAGAAGCTTGTGTCTTCAACCATAGGAAAGGTTCAGGAATGTGTCGTCAGATAAAGTAAGTGTGTGGAGGGAGGAACGGAGGGAGGGAGGGAAAGAGGGAGGGAGGGAGGGAGGGAGGGAGGGAGGGAGGGAGGGAGGGAGGCAGGCATACTGACATAAAAGGATGATAACATTCAATGGCGGTCAACCTAGAACTACTGAACTCAGTGCAGTGAGAGAGTTCTCTTAGGGACTAGAGAAGGGGCTCTGCAGTCGGGAGCAGTTTTTGTCATAGAAGATCTGAGACCAGTTCCTAGCACCAACTTAGGTGGACAACTCCCTATAACGTCAGCTCAGGGGATCCAACTCCCACTTCTGGTCTCCCTCTGTACACACACATAGCATTCATTCACATAGACACACATATACATACATAAAAATAATAATTTCTAAAAATCTAAGGAAAGATCTTGTAACTCTCAAGACAGGAAAGCTAATGAGTTTTTGTTATTTGTGTCAAATACTAATAGGTGTCCAGCTGTAGAAAGAACCCAGTCTCCCAAAGGTACTTGGTTCATAGACTTTGATGTGTACAAGCTTTTGCTGTAGGGGTCAAATACATTTCCTCTAGATCTGTGAGACTTCTATTTACACAGGAGTACAACTTATGAAAAAAATGAAATAAAGTAAGGAAATACTGGGCTGGGGAAATATATCAGTTATGTATATACAGTCATGTATACATATAGTCATGTATATACAGTCGTGTGTATATATACAGTCGTGTATATACAGTCATGTATATATATATAGTCATGTATATATAGTCATGTATATATACAGTCATGTATACATATAGTCATGTGTATATCAGTCATGTATATACAGTCGTGTGTGTATATATACAGTCGTGTATATACAGTCATGTATATATATATACAGTCATGTGTATATATATATATATATAGTCATGTATATATATAGTCATGTATATATACAGTCATGTATATTATCAGTCATGTATATATCAGCCATGCATATATAGTCATGTATATACAGTCATGTACTCTTTGCAAGCACCAGGACCAGACTTGGATCCTTGGAACCCAGGTCAAAATAGTCAGACATGGTGGCACGTCATTGTAATCTCAGCAGATGGAGATCCCTGGTCAGCCGGCCGGCCCAGCCTACTGGAGAATTCCAGGCCAGTGAGAGACGCTAACTCAATGACAACTCCATGTCCTCTGATCTACACACGTTCCCTGACACCCCACCACCGCCCCCAAAGAAAAAGAAATTCAGGAAACTCCCCAGCACCACAGAAGGAAGTGGAGAGAAGAGGATGCAGGGAAGAGAAGAAGAAAAGAGAAGAGGCAAAGGGAAAGAAAAGGTGTCACTTGCCTTCTCCTCTGAGGAAATGGTGAGTTTATCACTTGAGATTAAGCTGCACACTTGCTCGATGCCGAGGTTGAGAAACTCTTCACTAAGCACGACATCTGCAAAATGTTGTTCTGTTGGAGAGCCAGAGAGAGAAGTCATCAATCATTCTACCGTCACACAAGGCAACAGGAAACATCTCTTAATTGACCCAAAAGGAAGGAAACCAATGGCATCTCTTCTGGGCAAGAACCGATCAATACCAAGGCTGCCCTCATGGACGCTCACTGGACAGAACCGCGATGCATTAGGGCTTACACATCAAACAGCTATGTTGTAGCAGGGCACATTCTATATTTAGATCTATAAAACCTTCAGTCACATAAAGCATATGGTGGGGTAAATCCACATCCTTGAATGTAGTATGTAAAACATTAGAAGATTACAATAGGAGAAAACTGAAAACTAAACAAAAAGCCTTAAATACTGTTCAATATGATTAAATGGGCAACATTTAAAAAATTAGCTCATACAATGAAACAAAAGCAAAGGCTTACAATAGATCCAAATTCTATATAAGTAATTTATTTGGGAACAAAATGATTGATTTTATACCTCAAGTCTTTCCCAGGAAATGGGTAAAATCCACTCAAATCCTCTCCTTGATTATGTTTATTTTTGAGGGTGTCAGGGAGCAACATAATGGCATGACTTTATAACACAATTAATGATTTAAAAGCTTATCAAGGATGTATCCAGTACAAAACAACTTTTTCTGCAAGTCTACCTCTCGCTCACAAAGTGTGAGCTAGAAATAGAAGACTGTGGACCGGTCTTTGCACTTAGGCATACCAAGTTTGAATCTCAGCTCTACCATGTGCTGGCTTGTATGATATGGGGTGATTATATAATCCCCTAAACCATGGCTTCCACACCTGTAGAGGCTCAGAAAGCTACCTAACATAATGGTATGATAATGTTTTACAAAGCATAAGGAACTATGTGTGGAGGAGGAGGCGGAGAACTCTAACAGGGCCTGTTAGTCAGTCCTATGACCTCCAAATTCTAAATGTGTGCTAGAAAGTCTGTACATGATCTCCTACTTGGCCTTCACAGTTGCCTGTACTCCAACAGTGTGTTTGAAAGACTTTTCTATGGTGAAATAAAAGGTTCCTTTCAGTACGTATTTCAAGATACCCTAAAGAAAATTATTAGCGTCCTCTTTAGAAAATTTAAAAAATAAAATGTGTACTTTCACAAACCTCCTGAATACCTATTCACTTTATAAAAGGCTGCTCGCCAGATGACTTCAAACATAATGAGCAGCTCGTGGGGTAATTACAAAATGATTGCATTTACAAAAATCCAACAGACACAGTTCTTTTCAAAGTCAGTGTCTGTGTTAGGCAAGCAAGATATCACACTGAAATAAACATGAAGACAGAATTTCCTTTGTAAATGAAAAAAAAAATTAACCCAAAACGGATCACACAACTGCCTTAGAAGCTCAAAATGTCAGGAGAAAAATGTAAAGCATTCCAGCCCTGTGATGACTTCCCTTACACAGCTCAGGAAGCAAGATGGATGAAATAAACAATCAGTGCTCTGGACTTCACTGATGCTAAATCGTTAACCCTGAACAACTGTGTTATGAAATAAAAAGATGCCATAATTTTCAAGAGAAAATTCTATAAAACATTTATCTTACAAAAGGCTGTTATGTAAAACATGGAACTCTTAAAACTCAACAAGAAAAAATGTCTCATTTTTCAAATGGGCAAGAGATATGAATAAGTACGTCCTCAAAGATTACATAAGGGTGGAAAACAAGCACATCAAAAGACACCTATCATCTTGCCCCATCACGAACTACAGCATCCTACAGAACCACACATCTGTTAGAACAACTGAAATTCAGGCCACAGAGGCTACATAGTGAGACCTGGTCTCCAAACAAAAACCCCAAAACACTGTCAACATGAAAAACAGGTGACAGAAACTCTTGTTACTCTGCCTTCAGAAAGGGAAAAGGAAACCCCAAAAACAAACCCATAGGACATCATGCCTTGGTCACTCAAGTCTGAAGTCAGACATTGGTCTCCAGAACCCACATCTGTGACAGCAGAACACCATGGGAAGTGGAGACAGGAGAGTCACCCAAAGGCTCCCGGACCAGCTAGCTGAAGCAGGCATCCAGCAGAACAGAACATCTTGCCTCAAATATAAGGTAGAAGGAGGGAACTGACTCCTCTGGCCTCCATAGGTACCATGGCACAGTGATTTATAGCAGCTGAATAAACTTCCACTGTGTATACGAACCACATTTCCAATAGTTATAATTCACCTGCTGATGGGTATCTAGGCTGATTCCTTTCCTGGCTATTATGAAAAGAGCAGCGTTAAACAGACGAGCAGCACCTCTGGTAAGGTATGGAGTCTTTGAGAACACACCCAGGAGTGGTTGGTATAGCGGGCCTGCGGTAGATCTATTAGCAGCTTCCTGAGAAGCCCCTATACTCTCTGCACAGTGGCTGCTAGTAAATAGGCCCACTAACAGTGAACGAGGGCTCCTTTTCCCTACACCTTTGTATTTAGCCATAAAGAAAAGTGAAATTGTCGCACTCTATTAAGTGCAATAACCCAGGATCAGAAAGACAAATAGTGTGTGTCCTCTCTCATATGCAGATCATTGCTTCCAATTTTTACACACACACACACACACACACACGCGCGCGCGCGCGCGCGCACACACACACACACAATACGAGTAAACAGCAATAAACTGCAAGGGGCCAGGAACGAGGCAGAAGGGAGAGTAATTAAACACATGTGCTATGACACTGGAAGAGGTGGGTGTCCTCCAGGTAGATGGATACAGCAGCGTTGGGGAGAGAAACGGGCAAAGGTGGCGGCAGCGGGAGGAGTCTGGCGGAGCTAGACCCACGAGAATGACAACAGAATGGGCTACATTGTTCGCTGATTAAAATTTTTAAACTTAAAAAAAAAAAGAAGATTCACAGCAGTTATAAAAAGTGCATTACACAAAATGGAGCCATTTCTATCACAGTGAACCAAAATGAAACCAAGGTGGCTCAGGGGAAAACCACTCAAGCTACAATGTCTTCGCCAAACCAAGCCCAACTCGGAACTACATGACCCAGACTGAACTACAAGATCCTAACTCTTACCTACAAACCATGGCAGGCGGCCAGTTAGGGCAGAGAGAACAGGACAGACCTTGCAAGATGCTGCCCTCCTGCCAAACTACTTACATAATGTTCGCTTTCCTAGTAAAAACCCACAGACAGACAGACAGACAGACAGACAGACAGACAGAGAGAGAGAGCTCAGTTGATAAAGACTTAAACATGAGTTCAATCCCCCAGAAGCCATGGGGGAAAAGGAAAGTCAGGGGTGGTGTGAGCTGTGATTCCTAGAGCTAGAGAAATGGAGACAAGAGGAGATCCAGGGCACCTGAAGAATAACAGATGAGGCTCCACACACGCATGCATGCTCATGTGCACACACACACACACACACACACACACACACACACACGCACGCTCACCCATCCAACCTTTTCTTTCTTCAGCAACATAGGAGATTGTTTCAGTTGTTTTTTTTTTTTCTTTTTATATTCCAAGTGAACTCACCAGGAGTTTCATCCTCACAAATTTTGTGTGGACATACTTATTTACAACTGCAAAAAAATAAGCAAAAAAAAAAAAAAAAAAAAAAACCAACAACAACAACAACAACAAAACCCCTCTGAGGTAACCAGGGACACCTTGGGTACACTAACTACAGCTAAAACTGTATAACACAATTAGTGTTTGGGGTGGGTACTGAACTAAGGGCCGGGCTCATGCAGGCAAGCACTACTGAGCCATAGCCCCACCCTCTTTCCACTTTTTTTATTTTGAGACAGTCTCTCACTAAGTTGCCCAGAATGGCCCTGAATTCACTTTGTAGCCCAGGCTAGTCTTGAGATTGCAATTCCCACATAGCTGCAATCACAGGCATGCGTCACCAGGCCTGGCTTATTCAAAAGACTACCACTCAGCTAGCAAACCAAAAGAAAATAAAAAGACTCTTAAGTGTGTGTTACTAAGCAAAGGAAGACAATCTGAACGGCTGGAAAGCTGTACAATTACAAGAAGATCCTCTAGAAATGGTAAAAGTGGAGACAGAGTAAGAGATCAGTAGTGCCCATGACACAGGAACAGTGGCGGTGAATGAAAGATTTTCAGGACAGGGCAACTCTGCTGTAAGGGTGGGTAGGTATGTGTGTTCCACAGTTGTCAGAACCTACAGGATGTACAACACAAAGAATGAACACTAGCATGCACTACAGACATTTTTTTTTTTATTTCCCCCCTTCCCTTTCCTCTCTCCAGACTCTCCCAGATATCTCTCTCCACTGTCCTTCAAATTCACAGCCTCTGCTCTCGTTAGCTGTTACTGCATACACATATATTTGTGTATTCTGGAATATTATCTATTTGGTCCATAATGCTACTTGCATATACATCTTCTGGACTGACTATTGACAATGCACAATCAATCGATGTGCTCTTCCCTGGGGAAGGCCACCACTCCTGTTCCTGGCTTTCCTAGGTTGCCTATAGTTCTTTGTGTACAGCTGAGGCCCTACAGATTTTTCTCTGTCCACTTTAGCATGACAGACTACAGACTTTAAATAATGTCCATACTGGCCTGTCAGTTGTAAGAAGTATCCTGAGGTGTTTATAACAGGGGAAACCAAGTGGAACAGAGGAACTAAGGAAATATATGGTAAATGTATTTTGTTCTAGTATTTTCCATAAACCTAAAATTTTTCTAAAACTAAAATCATGTTTAAAAGAATGTATTAATAAACAAAGTGAATGATGAATCTGTGGTTAAGTTTGAAGTTGACCAAAAGTTAACTGCAAAAAAAAAAAAAAAGTATCAAATCAGAATTGGAAAAATAAAAAAATGAGAATCAAGAGGTATCCTGTAATGGTGGGTAGGTAGGTGTCTTGGTTTAGGAAATGGTTGTATGGAACACTCACGCAGTGGGGTCTGGGGTTCAAGAATAGACCAGGATCTCTTCTATATCTAAAAACACCATCCTCCAGTTCTCTGACCTCACCAGACATGCAATCAATCAATCAATCAATCAATCAATCTGAAGGTTTTTCTTTTTAAAAAAAAATATGCTGGTGGTGCACGCCTGTAATCCCAGCACTCTGGGAGGCAGAGGCAGGCGGATTTCTGAGTTCGAGGCCAGCCTGGTCTACAGAGTGAGTTCCAAGACAGCCAGGGCTACACAGAGAAACCCTGTCTCGAAAAAACCAAATCCAAAAAAAAAAAAAAATTGTGTGTGTGTGCTCGTGCATGTATAAGTGTGTGTGTATGTATGTGTGTGCATGTGTGTGTGTGTGTGTGGCATATGAATGTATGCTATGTGTATATATGATATGTATGTGGGTGTACATATGGTGTGTACATGCATTGTGTGTGTGTCCACACACGAAAGTGTGCAGCTGAGGGGCTATGAACTTGCATGAGTTGCTTCTGCCCTTTCATGTGTGGGTACAAGGGATGAGACTGGGGTCAGCATCCTTGCCTGCTAAGCCATCTCACTGGACATCAGTTTCTCCTTAGCCAGGTATAAGGCTTGCACCTACAATCCAAGCATTTAAAGACTGAGTGAGGCAGGACAATCTCTGTGGGTCCCAGGCCGGCCTGAGCTACAGTCTCACGGTGCAGGGAGAAATAAAACATAAACCACAAAGCAGCAGCAACGAAGATACTTTCTTGAATATTAAGAAAGACATATTCATAGTGGGACTTAATAAAGGGTAAATACAGGCAGCACAGGGAGAAAGGCTTTTGCTATCCAGCCTGCTGAGCTGAGTGTGTGTGTGTGTGTGTGTGTGCACAAGCTTGCACATATTTGAGAGCTCACTGCCCACAAGCTGTCCTCCGATCTCACACTCTTGCTGTGATATGTCTCCACCTCATGCAAAATAGATAAGGAAATGTCAAAAAGGAACAGAACAGAGGAAAGAGGAACCAGCTGGTGTGGTGGCACACACTTGAGGGGCTGAGACAGTTGTGTGAAGAACCCAAGGCCACAATGGGTTCCACAGAACCCTAGGCAACATGGCAAGACTCTGTCAAAAGAGCATTAACGGGGGCTGAAGGGATGGCTCAGAGACCCAGAGCCCTGGACCCGCTGGCGGAGGACCCGGCTTTGGCTCCTCAGCCCATGGTGGCACACCGCTGTTTCTAACTCTAGTTCACGGAAATATCATTTGTGCTTCTGGCCTCCATGGGTGCTGCATCGATGAGGTACAGACACATGTATGCAGACAAAACACTGACATACATAAAACAGTTTTAAAGCAAGATGGCACTTCTCCCTTTTAAATTTTTGAGGCAGGTTCTCATGTATCCTGCTTCCTGTCCTAGAACTTGATAGACAGTCACAAATGACCTTCAGGTTTTAGACCACTAGGCCCTACCCCTTCTACTTCAGACTGCAGGCATGTACCATCCGCATCCAACCCCCCCCCACCACTCCCAACACCACCCCCACCTCCCATCCCCATCCCCCCCACTGCACCATCCCACCACCACCCCTGTCCCCAGTGGTGCAGGCACAGGGCGGGCTTCCTGCAAGCTAGGCAAGTACCCTCACATCTCCAGCCCCGATAATGAGATTCTTTATACCGAAAGTTCTGGAACACTGACTAGCAAATTCACTTAGTGGAAAATATGGAAAAAGGGTATACATGTTGAAAAATATTTATGTGCAAATTCGAATAGAAAAATAGACAGCAGCTACCAAATTCACAACAAACTCACACAATATTCTTCTACAAGTTATGTCTACAACCACTTTTTGCTAAGTTTCTTCCACAAGCTTAAAACTGAATCAAAGTAAGAGATTGCTAGACTCCTTGTTCTCAAATAGGAAAAAAGTTCACCAGCAGTCACACACACACACTCATACACACACACACACACACACATACATTTTTTTCCTTATGTCTGCTTCATGAGCAAGAAAAATATGTACTCACTCAAAAACAATCTTGGTAAGTTAAAAAGAACAAAAACAACACCTCAGCAATTATATAAATTAGAAGTTATCCTATTAGTTACTGATGTTATCAGCACAACATGGTTCTGCACACTGACCTACAAACCAGTTTATGTGAGCTGACTCGACCACACAGAGCAATGTGGCTCCTGCATATCCTAGGGCCACCATCCCTGACCCAGCCCACAGTGGCTTTCTGCTGGGCCAGCTATGTGCTCGTGACACTTGGGTCTAGCCTCCTCCCTTCCTTCTCCCCTTCCTCCTTCCATCAACTTTGTTTGTTTTTTTGAGAGACTGTCTCAACTGAGACTGTCTCTCATAGCCCAGGCTGCCTCGAACTCACAGGAACCAATGGCCTTAGCCTGCTGGGTGCTGGGGCCTACACTAGCCACTAGGCCTGGCTCTGTCTCTCTTTTTGTCTTTTACAACCTGTGTATAGTAATGTTTGATGAAGAACAAGTTCTTGGAATGACCTTCTGCTAAGCACTGCTGGAAACTGGAAATAAAGGAGTCCACCATTAACTGCTTGGTGATGGGACGCCTCTTTGCTCTGTGTTTGTTTGAGGCAGGGTCTCACCTCAGACCCACTACACAGCCAAGGACGACCTTGAAATAAGCCACCATGGTTTTCTTTCTTTCTTTTTTTAATTGAATATAATCTTCATTTACATTTCAAATGCTAAAACCTTTCCCAGTTTCCCCCCTCCCTGAAAACCCAGAACCTCTCCTCCCACCCCCTGCCTCCAAGTATTTGCCCCTCCACCTGACCCACTCCCATCCACCCCCATTCCCCTTTGTTGGGGCATCTATAGAGCCTTCACAGGACCAAGGACCACTCCTCCCACTGATGCCTGACAAGGCATTCCTCTGCCACATTTTTGGCTAGAACCATGTGTACCCCTTAGTTGATGGTTTAGTCCCTGAGAGTCCTGGGGCGTCTGGGTGGCCAACATTGTTGTTCTTCCCATGGGGCTGTAAACCCCTTCAGCTCCTCCAGACCACCTTCCAACTCCTCCATTGGGGACCCCATACCCAGTCTATTGGTTGGCTGCTAGCATCTGCCTCTGTATATGTAAGGCTCTGGCAGGGTCTCCTTTTCTATACCCCTCTATGTTCTGGGATTCCTGGCATATACCACAACACCTGAAAATTGATGAAATATTCCCAATTAATGGCTGATGCAAAACATGTCTGGACAGTGTACTCATGAGTGGATTTGCTAGGATCACAGTGGTGATCCTCCAACTTTAAGCGGAGTGGGACAGCTCAACTTGTGCCAGGCGTGCTGAGAAGCACATTCGATCCTGACACTAAGACGGTAGAAGGAGGATGGTGAGTATGATGTCATGACTACCATCCTGAGAACCTGTCTAAAACCTAATAATAAAACAAAACAAACCTCCGAGTTAGAATCCTGAGAAAAACAGACCAGTGTCCCACGACGGATAAGATCCATTATCAGGAATCGTTACACACTGCATATACAGTCACACAATCACATAGACAGCCATGTGGACTTGTAAGCCATATTACACAATGCATGTGTGGGCCACAGGATCCCTGAGGAGTGTCCAACCTCTTGACATTGCTACACGATGTTGTATCTACAAAGTTCACAGAGGAGTAAAATGCTTAACAAATCATACATGCGCACACACAATCTCATGTTTTAAGTAAGTTTATGATGTTTGAGCTGGGACTCCACCATAGTTATCCCTGGGTGCACACAGCCTGTGGACAGGTAGGACACATCTTGGGGTAAGAGAAAAAAACTATTTGTGTGAAAGCACCTGTGCATAATCTCTTTGAAAGTGAAGCAAGAGGCTAGAGAGAGGGCTTTTCAGTTAAGAGTGCTTGCTGTACAACAGTGAGAACAAAACTCAAGGCCCAATGGCCCACATAACAAGCCATGCAGAGTATGAATGCCTAACCCCAGGTTCAAGGGGAGGGGGGAAAGCAGGTGGATTGCTGGGGTTAGCAGGCTTCCTGTCCAGCCAAGAAAATAAAAGCCCGGAGTTCACTGACAGATTCTTCAAAGGCGCAAGAGAGGAGGCACAAAGCTGTCTGTGACCACGAATGTCCGTATGCACCATACCCACACCCACTCCCACAGACATGGGCACAGACACTTACACACGTGCACACACAAATAAATAAAATTCAGAGGTAGGGGCCAGAGGGTAGCTCTATGGGTAAAGGTGTTCTTACACAAATCGGAAGGCCTGCTTCCAATTGCCAGAACCTGCACATATGTGAACGGGAGAAACTATTCCAGAGTCATCCTCTGACCTCCACAAGCACACCATGGCACACACGCACCCCTACCTACAGACATCACACATGCAGAACAACAACAAAGGGAACATTTTAAATAAAGCCAAGCTTACCACTTCTAGGGACAAAAGTTTGATTTCATATTTGTTAAAGAAAAACAAGGGATATCAAACACATAAGGGCAAAAGGGGCTGTGCAAGCCCAGGCAGCATCTAAAACATCTCTGAGGGAACTGCTTGGCTTTCTCAGCTTTGGTTGAAATGAAACCACACTTAAAGTTTATGTGAAACCTCAAAAGAGCAAGCCTCTTGCCATATATATTTACACTGACATGCATGCATCTCTATATCTATCTATCTATCTATCTATCTATCTATCTATCTATCTATCTATACAATGTATCTAATAGTAGCAATTTCTCAATTCCATTATATAAAAACACATCTGAATAGAAACCATAGGAAGACAGGAAGGTCTTTTTCCTGTTATTGTCTGTTTTTTTTTTTTGAGATATTTGATTTATTTTTTATTAGATATATTCTTTACTTACATTTCAAATATTTCCCCTTTCCTGGATCCTCCTTCCCTGAAAGTCCCATAAGCCCTCTTCCTCTTCCCTCTGTTCCCCAATCAACCCCCTCCTGCTTCCCTGTCCTGGTATTCCCCTACACTGCTGCATCGAGCCTTTCTAGGACCAGGGGCCTCTCCTTCCTTCTTCGTGGGCATCATTTGATATGTAGCCCAGAAGCTCGAAATAACCAAGAAACAATTCACATATTAAATGATGCCTATCTGTTATTTTACGTGTTCTTGATCCAAATGATTTGTCTGGTGCTTAGCTCAGGACATGAAGGACTCTCATATTACAACTACTACTAGTAAAATAAAAATGATACGACTGAACCTCTCCAGCTTCAATCCACAAAACCATGGAGCCCAAAATGTCTTACACACCTCTGCTGTGAGCCTGTGTGTGTATGTTGTGAGTGTATGTGAGTATGTATGTGTGTGTGTTCGAGCATGTGAATATGACTGTATTGTTAGTGTGTGAATGTGTGTTCATGTGTGTGAGTATATGTGTATGCATTCATGCATGTGTGTATGTGTGTGCGTGCATGCATGTGTGTGTGTATCACACTGCAGGTTAGAGGGCACACAGAAAGCTCTACAGAGAGCAGCTCTCAAATCTCCCATAAACATACTTGGTTGGCCACTTGGGAAATGACATTCTCCAAGTTATCAACTGCCACACAACACTGGCAGTGTATGTGGAAGATGACAGAACTGGGCTCAAATCTGGAGACTTGAACATAATTATTTAAAAGTTTACCAGGAAGCACTGTAGCCATGCAATGGAATATTCTATACATGTTAAAAGGGAAGCTCACAATATAAAAACAGCCTTAGGAAATACAACTAAATAAGGCAATATAAGACATAGCTCAGTATATATACCATGCTAGCTACAAAGTTACACATGGCATATATGCTAGTAACATACAGAAGGGAGACATATGTATATGATAATATGCATAAGATATAAACGTAACTAATAAAATCTTGCAAGTAATGGGAAACAGTATGTGCAAATCACATATGCAATGAGTCTGCATCTAGGAACAACAACCTAAACATCATATAACACGATTTAAAAATAAGGGTTAATAGACATTTCCAAAGACCATACACAAACATCCAATAAAATTACAAAAAGCCAATAGCATAACTCATCAGCAGAGAACTGGAAATCAAACCACAGACAGCTGTTCAATATCCTCTGTTCCCTTCATGTCACTGATGCTAAGTCTAAATGAGTTGACTACCCTTTTCTTTCTTTTAAAAAATATTATTACTGTGTGTGTGTGTGTGTGTGCATGTGTGCACACCACTGAGCACACAACTTTATGGAGCCAATTCTCTCTACAACCTCTACACGTGTCCCAGGGATCACTCAGGCTGTCACATTTATCTGGCGGGTCACGTCCCTGCCTCCCCCCTTACTATTAATTGTGATGAAATGTCCCACTTTAACTATCTTCTAAGGCTCTGGTCAGTAATGTCACAAGCTCACAGCAAAACATATCCTAGACCTTTCTCTTCCTGCAGATATATGAACGAGCCAGCGTGTCTCTCCCATCCCACCTTCTCTCCAGCTCCTAGCTTGAATTTACAAATCTTTTTGGTTCTTGATTTTTTTTTTTTTCCCTCAGCAGGGCTATAGGAAACATAATGTTGACTGGTACAAGGAATTTTTAAAAAGCCATTTCTGAGAAACAAGTTGCACTAACACATATAAATAATCTCCAAGTTTTTCATAATCAATCACTATTAGGCTATGAACAAAGACAGGCATGTCACACACACACACACACACACACACACACACACACCTTGGGTGCTAACCGCTCAAGTCCTTCAATTACCCCCCATCCCCACCCCGTCTTAGGATTCCTATTGCTGCGATGAAGCACTGTGACCGATGCAACCTGCCAGAGAAAAGGATGCAGTTTGTTATACTTCCATTTCCTAGTTCATCTACGGCAGTCAGTAACTCACACAAAGCAAAAAAACCTGGAGGCAGGAGCTGATGCAGAGGCCGTGGAGGGGTGCTGCTTACTGCTTGTTCAACATGACTGGATCAGCCCACTTTCCGATAAAACCCAGGGCCACCAGCCTAGAGATGGTACAATCTGCAATGCGCTGGGCTTCCCCAATCAGTTACTAACTAAGAAAATGCCCTACAGACTTACCTACAGCCTGATCTTAAGGAGGCATTTTCTCAATTGAGGCTCTCTCCTCTTTGATGATATGAAAACTAGCCCTGGCTTGCCTAAAAAATTGTCATTGTAGACCAGGATGGCCTCGAACTCCCAGGCCTCGAACCTGCCTCTTCTTACAAAATATTGGGATTAAAAGTGTACACTACCATACTCAGCCAAACATATTTTTATTTATGTGCAGGTGTGTGAACATGCCCAAATGTGTGCTGATGCCTGTGGAGGCAGGAAGAGGCGGTCAGATACCCTGGGGCTAGACACACAAGCAGTTGTGAGCTAAGCCACATGGGTGCGAGGAATCAGACTCTGGGCCCTTGGAAGGGCACAGCAAGCATTCTTAACTGCTGAGTGATTTCTCCACCCTCAACCATTAATTCTTGGTATTCTATATTTCTGCCTCTTATAACACCAACATTACTTCTGTCTGCCATGTGCAACAGAACAAGGTTAATGCAACTCCTACAAACCTCTTCAAAAGCTCACAGAGAGTGCTGCATTTTCCCAAATGTTCTTTCCTTGGTCTAAGGTTTCCCAATTTGGGGGATCTCCCTGTACAATAGGCCAGAGGTCTTCAGTGCTACAATGGCTATGAGTTTAGGCCTCAATTACCAGCCTTTCTTGGAACATGAAACTTGGATTTTACAATTGTTACAGTTTCTACCTAAACTTGTTCTTAAAAGCTCATGTGATAAAGTTTCTGCTTCTGAGGATGCTGTTGAGACAAGAATAGACGATGGCGGTGCTAACGTCATAAATGGATTATTTGTATCAGTGCAAAGTACCCTCAGGATGCAGGGTTTAGCTGGAGGAAAGAGGTCCTGCGGAGGGGGTTGTCTGTTTTGCCTACACGTATGTTTATGTACATGTACTCCTGGTGCCCAGGAAAGACAGAGGAGGGAGGTAGCAATGGGTGTGAACCACCAGGTGAATTCTGGATTTTAAATATGGGCTCTCTGGAAGAACAGTGTACTCCACACTGAGACATCTCTCCAGCCCCCAAAGGGTGTGATCTTGTCCCGAGGCCCTTCCTCTCTGACTCTCAGCTTTTGTCTAAAATAAAGAGCAGCTTTCCTTGTCCAGCACACATGTGCCTGGTGACAATGGGCCTCTGACTCTCAGCCAAAACAAAGCCTTCCTTTAAAGCTTCTCAAGTATTTTGTCACAGCAATGAAGAACCGATTTGACACAATGGCTATGATCAGATGTGGGCAGAACAGAAAGAGGTAACCATTCAACACATCTGTAGACACGGTTAAATTACTGGAGCTTAGTACACACTGTCAACTAAGGGCCAAACATGACCGGATCCATGCGACTAACTCAAGCACACTAACACAGTAGCTATCACAAAGGGAAGAAGACATGCTTCACATTCCTCCTGAGGGAAGAGGAAAAACTGGCAGCCGCTGTACAACAACAGTAACCGTGCACACTCAAGCAGCCACCACGAATGCAGGACAAACACCCACAAGGTCCTTCGGAGTTGGAGCTCCTCTACTATGAGCTACTCCTCACAGTCTTGCTTTGCTCAAGCACAATTTGTTTTGGACTGGAGAGAATGCTCAGTGGTTAGGAACACCTGCTGCCCCTCCAGGGACCCATGCTCGGTTCCCAACACCCATTCCAGTTCCCCAAAAGCCTCTGCCCTGCTGGCCTCTGGAGGCGCCTGCGGCCATGTGCACACACCCACATGCACACAAGCACCTACATCTACTGTACTCGCTAGTTTTGTGTGTCAACTTGACACAGGCTGGAGTTATCACAGAGAAGGGAGCTTCAGTTGGGGAAGTGCCTCCATGAGATCCAGCTGTGGGGCATTTTCTCAATTAGTGATCAAGTGGGGAGGGCCCCTTGTGGGTGGTGCCATCCCTGGGCTGGTAGTCTTGAGTTCTATAAGAGAGCAGGCTGAGCAAGCCAGGGGAGCAAGCCAGTAAGGAACATCCCTCCATGGCCTCTGCATCAGCTCCTGCTTCCTGGCCTGCTTGAGTTCCAGTCCTGACTTCCTTTGGGGATAAACTGCAACTTGGAAGTGTAAGCTCAATAAACCTTTTCCTCCCCAACTTGCTTCTTGGTCATGATGTTTGTGCAGGAATAGAAACCCTGACTAAGACATCTACTTTTAAAAAATAATAAATTATTTCTTAAAATGCTATGTTTTCTTAAAGCTCTGGGTTTTGGTTGTCACTCTGGGGTTCTGGGCCCTCGTTCGTTAACTCTGCTACCAACGTAAGCTGTCGCCCATCACTTCGGATCCTTTCACTCAAACACAGCTTTACTGTGACACTAGTATTTCCTCTGCCTGGAGAGTTTACCCCGGCCACTGAATAAAGCCCATGGGCATCTAATAATGAAGCTGCTTTTCCTTCTCTCTCTGAGCCAATAAGATCATGGCCAGAGCGAAAATTCCCAACCATATGGATCGTGCCATTAGTATATGATACATATTAGATATATATACTGCACTACACATTACACAACATGTATATGCAATCTTCTTGAGTGCCTGCATGTGAGAGAGCTTGCCCTCACTAAAGCAGTCGATATTTCCTCTTGTGTCTCTCCAGCCATGGGCACGAGCTTATCAATACGTGGAAATAAGGCAGGCAAGACAGCAAGTGCGTGAGGATTTGCTAGCACCTGGATCTAGAAACAGCCCAGTCTGTTAGCCGGAGAATTCTGGGGAAAATAAGTACTTACTTCATCTTCATACTCCTAATTCATAAAATAACTGCATAGCTGCCACAGTTCCTACACATGGTAACACTGAGGCTTTGATTCTCACTCTCTAGGAGGAAAAAAAAACCCTCACACACTTACTGCCACGAGTTCCAATAACACAGAGGGTTGAAAACAGCTAAGTCATCTCCGCTAGAAAAACTGCCAGCAAAGCAGGGCTTGCGTGTGATTTAGTAAAACGTAGCTAGGGTGCAAGGACGCTAACAATGATTCTTTTTTTTTCTTGATTCTTAAGAAGCATCATTCAGAGTCGAATGAACTTGGTTGAGAAGTGTCAGCTAAGTGTTCGGTGTTTTCCAGAAGACTTCCATATTGATAAATGCACACTGCACAGACCCTCGCAAGCTCAGCTCCAGGACCCACATGACACAGGCAAGCCGGACACCATTATTTAAATCACCTACGCAGCAAGGTGTTTCTTCTGAGAGAGCAGCATTTGAATCATACTTTATTCTGACACACATTTACACCAAGCAGGGACTGCTTGCCTAATTATGGGAGAGTCAAGCAAAAAATTTAATTAAGTTAACCTTTTTGTAGAATAACATCTTGTAGAACTGCTTTTGGTCAGGTCTGGGGGTGCATACTTGTAATTCCAGCCCTCGGGAAGCTGAGGCAGGAGGACAGCTGCAAGTTTGAGACCCATCCTCGTCTACATAGAGAGACCTTTGTCTTGAAGAAAGTAAACAGAAAGGCAATGGGAGAGCCACTTGTATGTAGAGAAAGGCATACTTCAAATACAAGTTACCTTCTGAGCGCTCTGAGCAGGAGCAAAACACATGGAACCTATTGCTATCACCACCCACAGCAGCCTGGGCAGGAGTGGACCCAGAACAGAGGCCGATTCTGAACTACATCATCAGTGTAAGCTCAGCATTCATGAGTCTTACAGGGAAAATGGGATCAGTGATGACAGACTTCTGAAGACATATGAGGGAAAAGAGGAGAAAGCTGGTCGGCGCCAATGCCCCGAGTATCACACGGCCTGTAATGTGCTGAAAGGGGAGTCTGAGGAAAGAAAGCCAATTCACGCAGGAAAGATGGGACTGTAGAGACCATGAAGAGGGGCCTCAGCTGTGCCAACAGTACACTCAGCGACAAAGTATGGAAGAAATAGATCATCCACATAGGCACGAGGGGAACATGTGCTGCAAAGAAAATGCAAGAGAGACAGTAGGGCCGTCACCGCCATTTCTAGTACTCACCCTTCTCCTTCTGACAGGGTGCAGAACCAAAGTTGGTGATAAGACAGAGCAATGGTCAAGAGGTTGAATGACTTACTTCCCAATGAGCTGGAGCGAGTGGCCTCACAGACCTCTGCCTGTGACATGCAGTCGTAGACCAATGCCACTTTAAGACAATGTGAAATGCATATAAAACATTGAGACATCTCAAACAATAGCCATCAGCCAGGCCTAGTGGAGGCATGGGGAGGCGCTGACACGATGCCTGGGGAAGGGGGAGCACTGCCTCTGGGGCGAAGGAGCACGGACGGACGGGCAGCACTGCTGAGTGTGCCCCAGCCTGCGAATGGTGGCCGCTGCGGCAGGAGACCTACAATGACACTTTCAGTCCCCTCCCCTGCCCCTCCCCTCCCAGGTTCAGTTACAAGTGGAACCAAGTACTTGCTTGCCTTCAGAGTGGTGAGCCAGGCGGGGTGTATATGTGATGAGGACTCCAAGACTTTCTCCCCTTGTTTTTGTGTGAAATCACGAAATTCAACTACAGGCAGGCAAGAAGGGCTTTAAAAAGTTCAACTTATAATTAAAATCCAATTTCTAAAGTGTCTTTTTCACTAAAATTATTAAAATGCATCTAAGCTGATGAGCTTAGTCCAAATGTTTCAAGTCCAAAGAAGCATTTTTAGCTTCTTTGTATCTCTGACTTGCTTTCAAAAGCAGCTTTAAGAAAAAAAAGGTCTCATTGATTTGGGAAATGTTTAAAATATACATAACAACTAAAAAGCAAGAGAAAACCGCCCCTAGCCGACACAATCTGAGTAAGAACACCATGTGCGGGTAGTTGGAGGTCATGGTAAATTCCTCGCTTAAATTTTTTATTATTATGATTAATCCTTATCAATTATATCAATTAGTGGGTTTTACTGTAACCTCTTTTAAAAATATTGATTGATTGATTGATTGATTGGATGGGGTGTCGTAGCACACACATGGACATCAGAGGACAGCTTGGGGAAGTCAACTCTCGACGTCTATCACATGGGGCTTAGATCCCGTCAGCCATGATGGTGAGTGCCCTTACCCACTGAACCATCTCACCACTTACCCCTTTCTTTTCCTTGTCTTTTGAGACAGGATCTTGTGTGGCGTTAAGGCTGGCCTTGAACTTCCCTACGTAGTTAAGGATAAACTATGATAACTATTTCAAAACAACCTGACTTTCTATGTGTAGAAACCTCTCTACAGAGTTTGCATAAAAGGAGAGAAAATAAGATTACAGCTGAAAGATTCGCTATGAGTTGAGAGCTTTTCCGGTTGGATTATAAGCACTGTTCTTTTTTTTTTTTTTTTTTTTTGTATATTTGTATCTTTTCATAGTAACAGATGTTTTAAAATGTTACCTATAAACCTAAAATACTCAAGCAAATATAAACTTCAGAGGCAAACATAAAAGCAACATAGTATTTAAGACTAGACTGGGAAATTAAAATATAGCACACTGAAAATGAAGAGCTGGGGCTTCTGTGTACTTTTACAGAAAATTTTTTTCCTATACAAAAATTAAAAAAAAAAAAACTATACTATCGTGAAGGACTCTACAGAGTAAAGACACAGATGTTTCAAGTCTGAGAGAACATTTTTCAGATTCCATAGTATGCCAAAAGAAATCTATGACTTTCAATAAGAAGACATACAAAACTCACTAGCCTCCCGAGAGCAAGGCTAACGGGGCGCTGGCCTCCACCCTCGGAGAAGGCACAGCCGCTCCAGTGCAGCACAGGCTCTGTCTCTACCCCATTTTTTATCTTTTGCATTCATCTTACTTTACTCCCCCTTTGTTTTCCTCCTCCATGTTAAGAACCAACATTTATCAAGCGCAGTGTCAACAAGAAGCAACTCGGGGGAGACACGGTAAGTAATGATCGCTTTATACACATTAAAAAAAAAAAACAAACCCTGCCCCAGCAGTCCTAATGTAAATCACTTAAAACATACGCACCGCATCTAGCTAGCTAATGGAGGCTGCGTTTCTAGGGAGTATTCTCTAGTTGGCTGGAGACCAACACCACTGGCATGAGGAACGCATCGGTGAATTCACATTATGAAAAAGGTTTCCTGGCCATCAGTCTGTTAGGGACCATCTTCCATTTATTTAAACATGGGTTTTAAAAGCCTATCCCCAAATCAGCTTCCTGGAACTCTGATTTTATAGAGCAGTTAGGCCAGCAGGTGTCCCCACATGACTCTACTCTGTCGGGCCTGCTTTGAAAAGTAGTGGTAGAGCGGGGTAAGGGAGTCTGGGTGACATTAAATTAAGGGGGGGAGGCGGTGTCGTCGGTAAAGCAATGGTGACCAAGCACCTGCCTGCAACCTCAGCTGCTGTAGAAGCTGAGGCAGAAGCATCCTAAGCCGGACATCCAGGTTTGAGCTACAGGGGCACAAGGTGTCCATATTGGACTCAGTGAGACCGCCTCAGGACAAGTGAAAATAACCGGATGAGGCAACTTGCCTAGCGCAAGGTCTTGAGTTCAGTTCCCCATACCTGGAGAAAGAGGGGGCGGGGCTAAAGAGGGGGGCGGGGCTAGAAAGGTGGACGTGCTGTAAGTCACATTAGCTGTTCTTCCAGGGCGATTCCCAGCACGCACGCATGCACGCACGCAGGCACGCACGCACGCACACACGCATGCACGCTACACGCTGCAGGTTGCAGCTCACAAGCGATTGATCGTGACTCCAGTTCCAGGGCATCTGATGTCTTCTGCCGGCCTTTACTGGCACTGCATGCGTACGGTACACAGAAGTACGTGCAGGCAAGACACCACACAGCAAAACAAAATAAATGAAAGGCATTGTCACCTAGGAGTGGTGCCAAACACTCATAAGCCCAGCACTCAGCAGGAGAGTGGCTGCAGTTTGAAGACAGACCCAATCTCAAACAAACAAGAGGGGCCAGTCTGCGGAAGCTGTGAGTACAGTGAATTACAGTTTCTGTCAGGCGCGTTTCCAGAAAGACGGTCTAAAACAATATGATGCTTCCTGATGGCCACATTAACATGCATTTTAAAAGGTTTATAAACTCAAAGAAAGAACACAGGCTCCCTCTGTGACCCTTAGCTCTGCCCAAAGGCCTAACACCAATCTCTCCTCTCTGTATGCAGATGATTGGTCTGAGCAGACCACCCAGCAGCCACAGGTGTCCCTCTGCTGATCCCAGAGGTGGTCGTGGCACCCCGCATCTAAGTCCCCCCTTTCCAGCCTATCCCCGCACACCAAGGTTTCATTACTTTGAAGATTTTTTTTAGGCCCTAAAATTGTTTCCATGGATACAGTAGAAAAGGTACAAAACATCACAAAGGCAAACTAATTTAATTCTACATGCATACATTCTCTTTTATGCTTATGCATTTCAAAGAATACTTAGGGATCCAATATTTATATAAAGAAGCTACTTTATCATTCAGCCCCAATAACTTGAATTTTATTTTCTTTTTTTGAGACTAGGTCTCAAGTATGCCAAGCAGGCCTCAGACTATACATACAAAGTGGCCTTTAACTAGTGATCCTCCCTCTACAGCCTTGCAAGTGTCGGGGTTACAGATGTCCATTCCCAGTCCCAGTTTATGTAATGCTGGAGAATCGAACCCTGGGCTCCACACCTACTGAGTGAGCAAGCGTCTTACCACCTACGTCCCCTGCCCCACAGCTGCTTCTAAATTCAGAATTTTAAGTCTATGTTTCAATTTTGCAGGTCTATGATTCTGAAATTTTAAGCATCGTTTTAAAACACCCAGCTCCAGACGCCCGACTTGACTTTCCACCGTCCCCCACGGAGCCACGGAGATCTCAGAGCCTCGATTCCCCACGGTCTCAAGGTCCGTCACGACCTGGTACACTTGCCTGCATACGTGTTGGCCTTATTCAGGAGGTCTGTGCATGCATGCATATCAGCAAAAGCCCGGATCCCTAAGCAGTTGACAGGGTGAAGCTGGGATTCTAAAAATTCACAGCATGTCTTCTTCACATCCTGTAACTGTAGCAGGCCGGCTGCCGGGAGAAGGACCTGCAACACACAAGGAAGACGACACTTAGGCATCAATGGGCAGGCACCCTCCCCTGGTCAGATCTACACACAGTAGGTCCAGCCACAGACGACAGCTCACACCTACAGCCGCAGACTCCACACAAATGGGTGAAATTAATTATCACGAAAATGGTGGTGAGTCTTCCCGTTCTCCGTAATTTCCACAGTCTTTCACAGGTCTCCCCAGTCACGTACGGACGTCACACAGATTCTCTGAATGGTTCATTGTATAAACACAGACCGCTCACTTGAATTTTTAAGTTTGTACTTGGGAGTGTGCACGTGTGGTATGCGTGAGGCTCGTGTGTGCCACGGCCTTTGTATGGATTCCAGGGATGGAATCCGGCAGCCTGGCTGGCCAGGCAAGCATCTTTACATGCTGACCCATCTCTCCAGCCCTCCTCTAATTCTTACAACACAAATTATTAGGATGCCAGGGAGTGCTGTGTTTCAGCTTTCTTCCCTTAGTGTACAGAGTCACTGACTTCAGGACTGGCAAAGCGACGGGCCCAGAGACACATAAACAAGAAAATACATTCATAGAAGGCACGAAGTCCTACTGACTAACGTAACAACCTACTTTGCCTGGGAGACAGAGGAGGGGCGGGGGGTGGGGGGTGGACACACACCAAACAATTTCAAATTCAGCATAAGTCTCAAGCTACAAGCAGACAATCTCTCTAGAATGTAATACGTATGCTAAGAAGTAATACATACAAGGTAATGGCCTGACAGTGTTAAAACGTGTATTTGTGTTAAGTCACAAGTTAACTTCAATTGTTGTAATACGACCACCATCCCTTCTGTACCTAACAAATAGGTCAAAATCGCAAATGTTTTTCTCTGCAAAGGAACTAGGATGCTGTCACCATATTTGAAAGTCAAAATAAGGAGAAAAACTTATTTAAAAAGTCATGAAATTCCTGCTGTTCTTATGAAGGCCACCCCCCTGCCACCCAAATCAACTATTAGAATAAACATTTTTAGAGACGAGTACATTAGCATGAAAAACAACCTTCTCAGTTCCTTGAGGAGCTTTGGAAAGGCTGGGATGCAGATCAATGTAGGATGTGTGGGAAGAAAGCAGTATTACTTTAATATGCATTACACTGCAGCTCAAGACAAAAACAACTGACGATATCTCTTGTGATTTTCCATGTCTAGGTAATAAGACCAATGTGGAGAAAAAGAACAGGTTTCTTTGGGGCGGGGTGGGGTGGGGGTGATCACCAACTACCCTACTTCCCTACACAAAGTATTGAGGGTTCCACTCCACTCCGGGATGTGGAGGCTGTGTGTGTGCATGTGTACACTGGTGCTATACAGGAACAGTAGCAACTATCAAAATTAAAGACTAAGATGCCTCATTGTGATTGAGCCCCAGTCTATTAACTTCCATTTTCTCTGAAAACACAGAAAGAACATGTAAAGATAACAGAAGTAAACCAACATGTGAAGGACACATAGATGAGGTGGTTATAGGCAAACCTTCTGCATCGTGTACAGAGTGTAGTTTGCTGCATTGAGAGAATGACTCTCCACAGAAGGCTTTAATTGGCTGATCGTGTTCACACTGAAAGGATTTTCTATGCTTGGTATAATTGTGCTCTGAAGCAACATAAAATACCTTCCAAGACACTTAGCAACACAACTATTTAATTTAGCAAACATACACGGTTTAGAAAGCGGCCTTCAGTGTAATATTCATTCTCTGGAATTTATACAAATAAACTGTAACAATCACCCATCTGACCGTTTTTCCCAGCAATGACACGGTGCTTTTCAGTAGGTTCCATACTGATACTGATAACACAGCCGGCGGGAGGAGAAAGTGGCTGAGAAGAAAGAAACCAACTTGCTTACACACTGGTGGGGGTACAGGCCTGGGGAACGGACTCGAAGAACAGTTTGTTTAGTTCAGCCCAAACTGCCAAGGCACATATATCCTCTGACTCAGCATCTGGGCCCACCGGTTCACTGGCTTCTCACAGGCTCCTCAGGAGAAGAGGCCCACTTCAGTGTGATCGTGGGTAAAAGTGGAAGTGGGGGGCGGGGGCCTGAGTCACACAGAGACTACTTAAATAATAACTGTTCCCACCCTTCAATGGAACACCCTGCACAACAAAACTATACAAATGGAGAGTGTCTACAATATATTCTCAAGTGAAAAAAATCAGTAAGCAGTTTATCTATTTTCATAGGCATTTTACACACACACACACACACACCTTTAAAACTTTTAAAGCCTACATTCCTTTCGTGTGTGTGTGTGTGTGTGTGTGTGTGTGTGTGTGTTTGCACACGCGCGCATGCTTGCACACAGTGGCCACAAGAGGGTCCAGGTACTCCCCTTTATCTTTCTTAGCTTGTTATTTTGGGTCAGGGTCTCTTCCTAAATCTGAGATTCTCACTTTCTTGGCTACCCTAGAAGCTATCGGTCTCAACTCCTCTCTCTGCCACCCCCCTCCCGGCCAGGGTCACAGTCAGACACCAGATGTCTGTTTGTTGCATGGTTTTGGAATCTGTCCTCCCATGCGCCTGGACACACAACAAACCTTGTGCTGAGCCCTCTCTCCAGTTTGATTTTTATTTATCTGCTTTACTGGTTTTAATGTAATTCATTAAGAAGTGCAGCGCTAACCCATTAGAAGATTGAAAAATCATTAAAATTATAAAGTGTAAGTCTATACAAGTGTCTGAAAGCAGAGGACAGTCTACCTGGATATTTTTTATATATGAGTTCATTATTTTTATAGGCTTGAAAAACGTGTTGAACATGTGTATCAACTGTATAAAACATGTTTATTAATTTTTTTTTTGATTTTTCAAGACAGAGTTTCTCTGTGTAGCCCTGGCTATCCTGGAACTCACTCTGTGGACCAGGCCGGCCTCGAACTCAAATCCACCTGCCTCTGCCTCCCAAGTGCTGGGATTACAAGCGTGCGCCACCACACCCGGTTACTATTTTTATCTTGCTAGTAAATCCATACTTAGTTTTGTGATGGACGTCTACTTATGACCACTCATAACTATGTAATTAATTACATGCAGCCTCAAAACAAACAAAAAATTACTATCCCAGCTTGTCAACATGGCATCTGGTGCCAACGAGTCACTCATGATATCAGCAGTAAAAGTAGCTATAGCCACATCAAGACATACCACCTTTGAATCACTTAAACAACTGGCTAAAACATAACAAAATTTAAGATATCAAATGAACCACACCCTGTTACCAGAACCATTCAGTTAGCAGAAAGCTTGGGGCCCTGTACCCTAGGCTCCAATCACCCAGGCTTCTGATCTGCCTCACAGAGTCCAAAGTCAAGAGGGGTTAAAGAAGATGTCTAAGTCATGTGGCCACGCCCTGGGACAAGGGAGATAGAATATAGCTGGCCAACTCTTTGGTTTCCCATTCCAAGACTTTCAGTCCCGTCTCTAGGTACAGAATGGAAATGTGTGCGTAATTTCTGAATATCCCACACTATCCTTTTCATCACAGTGCTAAACACAACCACTCAATAAGCGCACTCTCAGAGCAGCTTCCATTTCATGAGTACCAGGACAGGCAGAGAGCTGGCGGGGGGGGGGGGGGCAATAACACCTCATTATCCTCATTATACAGAATGACAATACAGAGATAATGTTAATACAGAGCCCTGGAGAAGCTGTGTAACTCACCTAAGGCCATACATAGGATACAGAGACAAGACAAGCCTGATGTGCGAATAGTATCAACCAAGGTGGGGTGAGTAACTATTCCAGATAGCACATAGACATTCCGTGTTCAGTGGTTAAAAACGCTTGCTCTTCTAATGACTAGAATTCAGTCTCCAGTACCCGTGGTGGGGAGCTCACAATGGTTCCAGGAATCCAACACTCTGCTGGCCTCTGTGGACACCCACACAGGCAAAGACACACACACACAGACACACACACACATCTTTAAAACAATGCTGTGGACCATTGTGGCTCAATGGGTTACTGAATTAAAAAACTGGATACAAAGCTGGGAGGTCTCAGCCGTGGGGACGGACCTAGGAGTAGTTAGGGGCAATACAGGGAATATGGTCAAGCTACACTGCATGAAATTTTCAAAGAATCAATAAGATATTATATTAAAAAATATAAACTAACAGGAGTGCATTTAAAGGTCACTTCTATTTATTTGAATTATATAAGTACTCTTACATAAGTCCATTTAAGCAAGATTAAGCCACTGTACAGAAAGAAATTAAAAAATTTATTAGGATTTATAATACTGAACATGGCAGAATCCTGAGGATAACATGCAAGGGGTTGTCTTTTGGAAAAGACTGATTTCTGAGATCACATTTACTGTCTCATTTTGCAATACTCAGTGTGATTTTACATGTCAATGAAAGGGTACGTGGGCTATCATAACACCAGGGCTTATCTTCTTCTGTGTTAGGTAAACTGTATTAATAGTTTCAAGACAGAAAGTACCCAGAAGTATAAAAAAAAAAGTTTCTTTTGAGGCAGGATCTCACTGCACCATCAGCTTCGAGCTTGTCTTCCTTCTGTCTTAGAGGTAAGATCCCAAGGGTGTGGCACCTTCAACACCTAAGAAGTCATTTCAGATAAAAATATCTAGTCATGGTCAGGAGTGGCACAGATACCTTTAACCCCAACACTGAGGAGACAGAAGCTGGCAGATCTCTGATTTCCAGGCCAGCCAGCGCTTCACAGTGAGACACTATCTCTAAGACAATGCACAGAACTTACTAAAAGATCCAACAAGTAGATTTATGTTTCTAAAATATGTTTTTAACTTTCTAGACAAGTGGTTCTCAACCTTCCTAATACTTCGACCCTTTAATACAGTTTCTCATGTTTTGCTGACTCCCCCACAACCATAAAATTATTTTGTTGCTACTTTGTAACTAACTTTGCTACTGTTAACGAATCATAAGTATCTGATAAGCATCAGAGCTGATATTTGACCCTCAAAGAGGCTGTAACCCACAGGTTGAACACCACTGTCCTAGAGTTAAGAGGCAGTAGAACATCGTTTTGAGGGTGGGTTTTTGGGTTTTGTTTTGCTTTATTTTTTTGTTTCATTTTGGTTTGGTTGGGGAGGGAGAATTGGGCTCAAATGGAAAACCTCATCCAAGAAAGGAAATGCTCTACTGAGCCAGATCACCAGCCCCAGTTGTACCTCATACAAAAGTGGAAATACACGGATACAATAACCTCTCAGATGTCTCTCGTTTATCTAATAGAAAATTTCCATTTACTCCCACTTCGGTGGTATCAGTCCTGAAACTGAGAAAAATAACCCAAAAGCAGAAAGCATCGTAAGATCCTCAGTATACTCTGCAACATCAAAGAGAGCAGCTGTGACTTCCCGCAGATCTGAGTGACAGGACAGAGAGTGACTACATCTCATGGGGTGTGTATCCAGAGGAAAGCCACGCTCTCTAAGCAGAGACATTCCCCCTGGGTGTGTGGAGTGAGCAAGGACTGCCCCTTCCTACGGCCTCGCCTTCTGCTCGGTCCTGGCAGTACTGCGCCCTGGTACTGTCACTGCTGGCTCGGTCCTTCACAGTTACAAAGAGCATTTATACAACGTGAGCCAAATTGTTCTTATGCCTCAGTCCCTGTGTTGGCTGTCTATCTCGCTAGGGAGTGTAAATTCTATAGCTGTAAGATTCGATCGGTTTTATCCATGCTGGATCTATATGAATGAATGAATGAATGAATGAATGAATGAATACCCCCACATGCCACAGAAAGCCATCCACTGGAATGGATCAGTTTGTTACTGTGTGTTAAGATAATGCAACTTGAACTGCTTCTTAATCAGGACTGTGCTCACTATTTGGGGGAATGTATTTGCACGTGACATTTCTTTGGTCCCACCTCAAAATCCTTTCAGCCTGGGCCTGACCTTGTACTTAAGCCACCCCTATAGTGGCCATCACCATAGTGACCATCACCATAGTGACCAGCTCCGGAGCTCACTGGTTCCCTTCATTGAAGAGACCACAGAGCACCCTACCCTGACCTGCCACGCTCCTACCTAACATATCACAATAACTAATTTCTAAGCAGAATATACTGTATGGTATCCTTATTTTTTGAGACAGGGTTTTACTGGCTGCCTAGAGCTCACAATTTAGACCAGGCTGGCCTTAAACTAAGAGAAAATGGACTCATATTGGCTTACTGCTTGGAATTCTATTTTTTTTTAATTATGCATGTCTATGTGGGGTATACACATGTAATAGCAGGTGTGTGGCGTTCAGAAGAGGGTGTTAGCCAAATTACAGCAGTACTGGGAATTGAACTGTGTCCTCTGGAAAAGCAACAAATGCCACTGACCCATTTCTCTGGGTTCTGTCTTTTCCCTCCGTGTGTGTGTGTGTGTGTGTGTGTGTGTGTGTGTGTGTGTTTAAACACAAAGATGGATCTAGAAAGAATTACCACAACTATTTTTGGGGACTATCTTCAGTTAGTAGCAGTATAAAAGTTTTCTATTTATTTGTAAAGTTTTCTTCCTGTTCTAATAGCTATGCATTTGAATGGTCACGTATTATTACTTTTTAAAAAAGTAATAATACTTCCACTACTGTGCAAGTGGAAGAACACCTTTCTCGACCTTGAGAACTCTAGCCAACAAGCAGTAAGTGGGGAGCCCTGAAGAAGTGAGCTTCCCCCCCCCCCCCCCCCCGTGAACCTTGGCCACACCCTCATCTGACTACCCAACTTTGGCCTGATTTCCAAGTATCACAGGTGTCCAAGGCCTTCCATCACTGGGCAGTATCTTAGCATTTCAGAGGTTTAGTCAATTATCATCAATTGGTAAGAACTTGATGTAGAACTTCTGCATGCAAGCAGAAGAGCTGAGAGTTCTACATCGGGATTGGAGCCTTCAAAGTCCATCAGGAGTCACACACCTTCTCCAACAAGCTACACCTTCCCCGAGGCCACACCTCCTAACAACGCCACTCCCTAGGGGCTTGAGGGAGGCATTTATATTCAATTCTCCACAGGCAGCACTCTTAGGATCCTCTTCGGTCAGATGAAGTAGAAGATCTGGGCAGCTAATTAAGCAAGCCTGACTTCAAATGCTATCATTTTAGAAATAAAAAATTTTCACTTACATATGCTAATTTCAAACTCGGCAAGACAAATTAAAGGCTATAGTCGGCTATAGTTCAGGAGAAGAATTCCACAATGAATAAAGAAGCACTGATTAGCAAAGACAAGTACAACACTAGACAAGAAGGCGGCCAAGCCAAACAATGAGCACCCCTTTCACCAGCGGCAGACTTTCAAGTCAGCTGCTTCCAGCCCAGCTCACGGTGACACGCCAACAAATTACATGCACGTCGCTTTGCTCAGACAAGCACACTTCTTCTGGCTGGCTATTAGACTCTGTAGTGTATTTTCAGTTTGGGCATTCACTCCACCCAGGGGGAAATAATGTATACAGTATGCCTTTCAGATCCTTAGCCACTGGCAGTCTGTTTATGAAGAAGAGACTACAAAAGGTTCTCGGTACCTTTTATATAGTATCTATATAAATATACATATATTTATATCTATCTATAGATACTACATACATGACTACATACATGTAGTATATATGTAGTATCTATATATATACTATACATATAGTATATATTATACATACTATATGTAGTAGTATATACATGTAGTATATATCATATTATACTATACATATAATATATATATGTGTGTGTGTGTGTGTGTGTGTGTAGTATCTATATGATATAGAGTATAGTTTTAGATACAGCTATAGATAGTCCAATACCTAAGAAAACTTGAATGTGAAATTGTCAGCTCAGCTCGGCCACTGTAAACTCACAAATGTACTACCAAAGTGCAGGCCTTGATTAATGTGCCAACACTCTTATGTTTATCTCAGAAACCTGGAAGCGAACATGGAAATAGCTGCCCAAGGGCACGAACAGAGAGATGACATCATCACCACACGTGAAGAAATTGTAAGACTCTCATTGTGGGCATTTGGAAAAATAATTCAGTGGACAAAAAAATTTGCTAAGCATGAGGACTGGAGTTTAATCCCCTAGAGCACATGCACCTCCCATCTCAGCCCTGGGGAGGGAGGCAGGAGGCTCCTACAGTTGGCTGGTTTAGCTGGGTGGGTGAGCTCAGGCTCCGGGAAAGACTTTGTCTCAAATTAACAACTAGATAAATAAATAAGATGAAAAGTGACTTGAGAAAGACACCCAACATGTTGAGTTTTGATTTCTATACATGTGCTCATAGATGCGCATACATGGACACACACACACACACCTCATTGTGAGATAAAAATCAGCACTTTCCAGGAGCATTCTGAAATCCGTACCCAGTTACCAGACTCTAATACTCTACAGGGCTGTTTTCTCAACTCAATGCTCATTTACAGACTTGAGATGGTTTTAAACCACAGCACCACTGTGCAGCACTACCACCTGACTCCTGAGACCATGGTGGGTACAGGAAAGAAACAGGAAGCCTGCCCTTCCTCTTGTGGGGGACGCAGGACTTACACCTACCTTGCAGTTTACAATCAGGAAGTGTGTGTCTCTGGCACCCTGCCAGCATCTTAGTCACATTTCTTCCTCTCAGAACTGCATGCAGCCCAGCAACCAGGAAACAGCCCTCTGCTCTAAGCACCCACCCGTAACTTGCCACCCCTAAAACACACCTACCTTGACTCCCTCTATCCAACACGCCCTTAACCCAAGCTCCATCACTTGAGATATTTACCAGTAGCAGGGTTCAAACCCCTTTTTCAATTAGTTCACATCATAGCTAATATTACAAACAAGTTTTGCCAGAGACATTTAAAATTTTAAGAAAGAGAGAGAAAGACTCTTTAACAGAATAGGCCAGTGGTTGATGGACTTTCCTGTGGTATAATCAGGAGCTGGGAAGAAAACCTGAGGGGCAGTGTTGTCTCCAGGCAGTCTCAAAGTTCCGCCCCACCCAGCCCACGTGTCCTTTTTATAGCTGCTAAGTCCATCTTTTGCAACCTAAGGCTTCCCTGAGTGGCCCAGTCACACCATGCAGACAACACTTACCTGCTTGCAGCATCGCTGAAAACATACCCAGCACTCTACACAGAGCCTGACCCATGATCACTACCACTGTCTCTAATCCAAGACATGGATCCAAGACATGGATTCAATCTCATGACAGAGAAGCACTAGGATCCGTTCTCTTCATTCACAAGAAGAGATTGTTTCATGTCATTTAGACTTTCTGATCAAATATCCTTAAAACGAAACCACCATTAGCCCTAATTAATATATGTTAGTAACAAGCCCGCTCCTGCCACAATCTCCGCCAGGATCCTTCTCCTGTCCCACCGCCTCACTCTCGGCAGCGTCCTGCCCAGGCTCATAGCCTGAGACTCAGGGACCCTGCCCTTCAGGCTTCCTTCTCATGTGGTGAGGATGACTTGGTGACTTAACTTCTATTCATTCTCAAGAACTCGTGAGCATTTATTCATTTAATAATGACTTATTATTCACTTAACAAATTTGTAACAGACACCCAGCTCTGTAATAATTCGTAAGCTAGATCCCAGAGATACAGACATGAATAAATGAGACAAACCCACCAGCCACCCTGAAGCTTAAATGCTAACTGGGACTGTGTTATTTTACTGTCTTCCATCTATTTAGTGGGGACACTCACAGCTCCCTTCACCCCAGAACTACTGCCTTTAAGAGGTCTTCAAACCCCAAACTCCACAGCCATGGACAGACTGTGGCTGGGAGTGAGGAGTTGCAGATATTAACCAGACAGTCACTGTGCTCCGAAGAGCATCAGGAACAGGAACTGAGAAGAATATCGGATGGACACCATGCCACAGTTTACCCAGAGCACTCTGGCCTTGAATCTAGAATCATTCCACAGTAGATATGTGGTCCTGGAAAACCTGAGCTCTCCTGTGCCACAATTTTCTCGTTTGTAAAATATTCCACTGTCCAGGATGTTGTAAAAACTCAACTCGGTCCGTGCTTGACCAAGCAGCTGAGATACGGAAACCCAGCGGCCCCTTGCTTTAGAACCAGTCTTTGATCCTATTACCCCCGTCTAGAAACCGCTATACTTTTGTCTCATTGACATCAGCACTGCCTCCATACGTTGTCACTACAAATGAGAAAACATAAACATGGATAATCCTGACACTCAGGAGCTGAGACAGGAGGATCACACGTTTGAGATCGACCTGAGTAACAAGAGAGCTTACCTGAAAACAAACATGGAAAAAGCCTCTAAAGTTGCATGTGCTGTGCTTGGGTGTGTTTGTTTCCATTGCTTTTGGCTTGGGGACAGGGTCATGCTGTCTGGTCACACTGAGCCTCTGCCTCTGGCCTCTGCTTCCAGCACACAGAAAACACAGCCGTGTGCCCCACAATCAAATCCGCCTTCTGGGTCTACATTAGCTCCTTTGAAATTCTTCCTTTCCATACCTTTAGAATCTCTCAAATAACTGAAAAATAGACTACCACAAAGTTCCTATCCACCTTTCCAAGAACATAATTTAGGGCGATAAATGCGGCTGTCTGTAGAGGCTCGGAGTTCAATCCCCAGCACCGCATAAAGCTGGGCAGGTGAGGCAGTGCACATCACTTAGGAGGGGGAGAAAGAGGGTGAGCGGTTAAAGGTTATCGTAGAAAAATATTTTCCACATAAATCTTCAATCCTATAAGAAAATGTTTCTATCCCATATTCCAATTAATTTAGTAATGTTTTACATGTCTACCACTTTACTCTTTAATTTTCCATGAAAATTGTCAATTTTAATGTGTTTATCTGAAATATTTTCCATGTAAATCTTTAATTTTATCATAAAGTGTTTTTTACTTTCCTTTACTTCCCTTTTCAATAAATGAAAAAAAATTTAAAAAAATTGAACCCAGGTCCTCTGGAAGAACAACCAAAAGAAAAAAAAAGGATTATCATAAACCACGCTGTGAGTTCAAAGCCAGCCTGTCACCAATAAACCAACAGAGTGAGACCTGCTCAGTGACAGTGGCAGGCTGAGGAACCACTTCAGTGTCTAAGAAGGGAAGCAGAAAGCAGATGTGCCCCCAGGAGACCGCGAAAGCTGCCTCGAAAACATTAAAATCTTACAAGGCATGTTTAAGTTACTCAAAGGACACTGGTACAAGAGGTGTCTTCAGATGAAGAACTAAGGACTCTCTTGCCTCTCAAAGGTGGAGCACGGGCACCTTTACAACCGTGGATAACAACTGCCAAATTAAATGCCAAATATAATTGTCAGAATAATTTATCTCCATGGCCTCGCTGCCTTGGCAATCATTCCCTACACTGGGGGAAGTAATTCAGAGAGTTCCTCGTGGGCAGTGATTGCTTTATTACATTCGCCCTTTTCTCCTCTTCCTGATCTTCCTTCTCTCCTCCCTCCTTCTCCTTGACCTTTCTTCTACACCTGCATTCTTTTCCCCCTCCCATCATCCCCTCCCCTCCCCCTCCTCTTTTCCTTCCTTTCTTTTTCTTTTCTTTTCTTCTCTTCTATTCTCTTCTCTTCTTTTCTTTTTTTTGTAACACCCAAGTTCCACATGTGGTCCTGGATTGCCTGGAACTCGGTGTCTACTCAGCCCATGCTAAGTGTGGGCTGGCCTCACACCCAGGGATCTGCCTGCTCATGCTCTCCGAGTGCTCTCCTGTCTAAATCACACACAGTTTTGTTTTCTTTTCTAATGGAAATCTTGGAAGTTTTAGACAGGGCTAATCTTTGTTGTTTTATATCCTTAGAAACAACACTAAATCAAAACAGGGACATAGATATATATAAACAATATAATCTCAACCCTTGAACTATTTTAGGGGCTGGTGAGATCGATCAGTTGGTCAAGTTCTTGCCTTATAAACATGAGGACTGAGTTCATCCCCCAATCCCACAGAAAAATGCCAGAGGCAGGAATGGTGGGGCATGCTTGTGAGGCCTGCACTCAAGGCAGTGACAAGGCGGATTGCTGTGATGAGGTCAGCCTGGTCTACAGAGTGAGTTCAAGGACAACCAGGTCCACATAGAGAGATCCTGTCTCAAAAGAGCAAAACAAAACAAACAAAAAAACACCAGGCTCAGTACACGCTCTTGTTATCCCAGAGCTGATGGGAAGGCTGAGACAGGAGGATGCCTGGGACTCAGCAGCCAACTCTCCTGGCCGGTCTATTCTAGCTGATGAGCTGCAGGCCAATGAGACACCTGTGTCACTCAGGAGGCAGATGGTGTTCCTAAGGGTGACTGACATATGAGGTAGTCTGTTGGCCTCCACATTCATGCTCCAGAGCTTTCTCTCTCTCTCTCTCTCTCTCTCTCTCTCTCTCTCTCTCTCACACACACACACACACACACACACACACACACACACACACACACACACACACATACACACACACTTTTTTTATTTTTGAAAAGGAGGGGAAACAGCTACTTGACAGCTGCAGGGTATTTTTCATAAGAAACTACATCTGTCCTCTGAACCCTCTCTGCATTAAATATTCAGACAACCACCTCCCAACTTGGTGTCTCAAAGCTAATGTGAGACATAAAAAAAAGACAGTAAGATCAAATTATTGCTAGAGAAAAAATAGAATACATAGCAAACCACCTAAGGAGGAAAAAACATCAAATAAGACTGTACTTTATAGGAAATTAAATCCACCCATCTTACTGAAAGCTTGGCTGACCCCGGACATGCAATTAATTGCAGCGTGTATTTGTTAGGCTCCACGTGTCCCATCAAAGCTCTTTAAGTCTTTTTATAACACCGCAAACTCTTAAACTGCGTGCTTATCAACACACCATATCATAGTCAATGCATATAAAGGTGCACTTAGCAGAAAAGAAGAAACAGACTGGAAAGACCACCTAGATGAAGCTCACAGTACTCCAGTGTTGGGTAGAAGGCATACCCCTCGGGCACACCCCCCTCAGGCACACAGTGGATGCTTCTGCTTATATAAAGTTCAAAGCAGCTGAAACAATTCTCATAGAAATCACATCTGTGGGCTGGGAACAGGTGCAACCTTTATTAGAAAGATGCAAGTTCAAGTTCTCAGTGTCACATGGGTCCTAAGTATCTGCCCTTACTAAAACTCTGCAAACTATATGGTTAAACTCTGAATCATACCTCACTAAGGAAAAGGCCATCCATCAGTCCTGAAAATCAACACTGAGATCTAAGGAGGTAGCTCAGTGGTTAGCTGTGTCCATAGGCCCTTTATCACCATCAAAAGACAAAACAAAGCACACACTGGACAGTAGCCAAAAGTTAATGGATGGCTTTCATAAGCTGTACTATCCAATTTGTTTATAATGGAAAATCGTGATCCTGTCTCGTAGAACCCAAAATTTATAACAAATCAAAACAAAAACATCAAATGTAGTTATGTAACAAAAAAAAAATTTTCACCCTAGCATTCACAAACAGTCACTTAAAACACTAATTGGGGTTGGAAAATTGACTCACTGGGTAAAATGCTTACTGCGCAAACATGAAGAGCAGAACTCGGACCCACAGCACCCACAGTAAGAAGCTGGGCACACGCCTAAAATCTAAGCCTTGGGAAGTGGAGTCAGAGAGATCTTAGGGGTGAGCTGCACAGTCTGGCCAATTGGTAAACTCCAGGTTCAATAAGAAACCCTGTCCTATAAAAACCATAAAGGAAGACCTCAGTGTCAACCTCTGATGTCTACACACACGCCACACAAACACATACTGTGAGCACATGTGCACGCGCGCGCGCACACACACACACGCACACACACACACACACACACACACCAGACCACCAACATCACGAATACATGTTAGTTAGTGATGTATTCGGGTTTTCACAATACAGATTCCAGAATCAAACAGATTATCTAAAGCATAGGAATTTTCTTAACTTCCTAATGGGTCTAAGATATCAAGGTTTGAAAGGTCAGACTAGTTTTAAAACACGTACAGCAATAATGCTAGGCTTTACAAAAATTTGTCTGATCTCAAACTTAACATGCCAGGTCCACAAATAATTGAATTTCAGGCCCTCTTAGCCACTAAGCCTGATTGGAGAGACAAACTGTGGGTAAACGCACCTACATTAGTGCAAATGTTGCTATCTACAGGCTCCATACCTAGACAACAGGAAGCAAATATCAAAGACTGTGAAAGGCTCTGTCTGCTGAGGCATTTTATTGCTATATTTTCAACATTGTTCAAACGATTACGAGATTGTTATCATTTTTGCAATTTTGTTATATTGTTGCAATGTCTTAATCAGGGTTAAGCCACTTTGTTCCCTGAGATAAATGTCTTTTATGTACCACATGAAGCTATTGAAAACATTAGTCTCACAATGATTCAGTCACATAGACACCTTGAAAGACTGTGTGCTTTAATGACACAAAGCCACAAGAAAGTTAATTACCAAAGCTTCCAAAATATCCATCTGTGCCCCTGACAAACACCTAGCATACATCAAGGCTTAAACTCACCTAGTTCTATAAGATGTTATTATGCCAAAGTTTCAAGTTCCTCCAACTAGTTGATGACAACAGCCTTTCCAGACCAAACTTAAACAATATTTTTATGTGCTCTATACTCCTAATTTATATGGAATAAAACACAACTTACCTGGAATGGTCTAGCTGCACAAACATTCAACCAAAATCAAACATCCCCAGAGTAAGACACAACATCAAAACTACTTAATTATAAATAATTTAAGCTTTTCTGCCTTTGGATAATACTAAAACTACTTGTGTTCTATCTTGATACAATGGACAAAATATGTTAGGAGATTACTGAATACTGGAATATAGGGTAACCCCTATCACTGACACAACCTCATTGATGAGCAGCTGCAGCGGAGAGCTTTAGCTCTGAGGGACTGTCCAAGGGATTTTTATGTATTTTTTTTTCAAGTTTTCAATTATGCTTTCTAGACACATCATCTAATAAGGGAGGTTATCTTCTATCACACAGTAAAACAGAACATAAGTGGAAGGCAATAGCCCATCACATGCAGTGCTGGGAGAAATAATACTTTTCTCCAGTCATTATGCATCAAATCAAAGGAATAGGTTGTTATAAATCAAATATACATCCTGGTACAGCAACCACTCAAAGAGTTTTATCTCAACTCTAAGTCAAACTCAAATTAACAAGAACACCCACAATAAATGCATCAAAAACAATAAATTATTCAGAATATAAGGTGTCAAAAAGGCACCCAGTGATGCCGGACAATCACAATGAGTTCCTCATCTTCCTCAGTCTTGTCTTTGTATTGATGGCCATTTCTTATTTCTGCTCAATATTCATGAAGCTTTAAAAATATTTTTGTAAGCTTTAACTAGTGTATTTTTACAGTATTCCCGTGATGTGGCAAGACATTATTGGCTTCACTTAATGGCTGAGAAGACAAAAAGGTTAATGCCCTACTCAAATCTATTCTTGAAGCTAATGGTAATTCAGGACTTAAGCTGTGAATGATCATATGATAATTAGCAGGGTCCATTGGCCCATGGAGTTTTCTTGCAGAGAGTTGCTCTAAGGGCTTATTATTATTTTTCTGAGTTGTTCAGCTGTCGTTTAAACACGCAGCATTATACTCTTAAGTGATAATGCCCTAAGAGGCCACTAAGGACACTTAACAAAACCACTCAGCAGATGCTCCTGTTCACCTAGAAGCTAAGTCTCCTAATGAACTTCCCACTCCCGTGGTACTTGAGCAACTTCTAAACTTAACCCCACTGTGAAGGAAGGAAGGTCACCCTACTGAGACGACCAAAGGGTCCTGGTAGGGGGCAGACCTGGGCAGGGACTTTTCAGTACGCCCAAAACATAACCAAGCAGTTGGAGACACAGTTCGATCCTAATTGCTTGCCTGATATGCTCCTGAGGTTAAGGGTTCAATCCTCAGCATAAGTGATAAGGGGGAGGCCAGCCCATAATCAATATATGGCATTTTTAACAGTTTAAATCTCCACAGTATTAAATCTCCGCTAGGAATATCAGAAGAACTCAAAATTCAAGGGCCCCCTAGTTGAGAATCACTACCTTAATGACCCACCGTAGCTGATAGGTAGAGCTAGCAATCTATATCCACCGATGCCCAGAGGGGAAAAGCATAGCTACCAACTTGGTAAACTAAGTAATTAAGTAAGCAATTATGTGAAGAGCAACTGTTTAAGGTCTTCCATGGTCAGCCTGGGAAAGGTCGGGGCTCTGGGTCTCACGGTGAGCGCTCAGTACACATACACACTGTGTGAAGCACATACTGTGTGAAGCACATGGGTTCACCAGGGCTCTCCCCATCTCCTCTTCATCTCTGACAAGTACCTCTTCTCCCTGGGATCTATGCTCCCCACCTAATTCTCTCATTACAAATCCCACCATGAAACTAACTATAATGGTGCACGTTACATAATACAAACATATATTACACTTCACAGAAATACCTGTGGGTGCACTGAAAATAAGGTTACCAAAGCTCATGTATTAATCTTTTAATTCTCACTAAGCCTTAGTCGATCTACTTTCCAAGAACCCAATGGACCCCAAAGGAGCTAATGAAACCATTTCTAACCCCAAAAGCCAAGAATCAGACTGAGGACTCCTGAGACAGGTCCAGCTGTTGCTCTGATGTCCTCTTCAGTGCTACCCATTTCGCAAGGGTCCACCTGCATGTCTGTTCCCTGAAAGAAAACGTCCTCCCTGGATCACTACCGAGTGCTCACGCTACCCTGGTGGTCAAGCAACCCCATATTGAACACCTCCATGTTAGAAATGTACCCAGAAGAATGCAGTATGGAGGGGCTGGGGAGACAGACCTGAAGACATTGCTACCAAGCCTGGAGATTCATTCCCTGGGCCCCACACGGTGAAAGGTGGAAACAGACTCTCAAATCCTGTCCTCTGACCACATGTGCACTGTGGCATGACCTCATACATATACACATACACAATAAACAATAATGCGATACCGCAGTCTGGGATTAAAAAAAAAAATGTTAACAGAAAACACACCCAAAGAATAATGTGTTTATGCAGAGTTAGTAAAAATTCAGTCACAGACCTACTCCTATTTATTAAAGTTTTCCGCCCATAGCCCAGGTAAGTTCGCATTCCACGGAGGACTTTTACATTGCAATTTACAACTCAAAAGGTTCACAGAACATGGAAACTTTCTAGAAACTATTTCCCAATCTACTTAATAGTCTTTAGAGGTGAATAGAACTTTCTCATTTCTTATGATGACTTACAGAAATTATCTCGCTAACTGATTACCATCCATACATAAGAGACAGCAGTGTTTCATGACGGGCAGCTGTCAATCCCCATCAGCTGTCAATCCCCATCGGTATTTCCTTCCTTCTGAACCCAGTTTCCTTGACTCTCACATCCTCTCACGCTCCTTGTGGAATTATCCAGTGACATAAGTCACTGCTACTCATCTGCCATAGGTTATAAAACCTAAATCATGATTCTCCTCTACCACACAACTTCTGACGGGGTCTGAAGGTATACAGTTCCAGAGAGAGCAAAAACATAATCAAACATTTCTGAAGCGGGCCGCTGTAACCGGAGATCGGACAACCAAGTCCTCCCTGTTTCTCTCCATTTCCTCTCCATTAACTATCTCCTAGACTGCAATAATCTGGAAGGATGACAGAAACATGGGACACACCTCATCACTCAGCCCAGCCTAGGTGACGCAACCCTGTCCCCATCTGCTGTGGTTTCTTCTACAGCCGTTCATGGCAATAGCTACAAGCTCCATCTCTACATGAAAATGGCTGACTGTGACTAAAGCGAATCACATCATCTCGTGACTGCAAATCTCCAGTGAGCTCACAACAGGGGACGTCTACTTACTGTGCTTCGTAAGCAAATTCACCTTTGTCCTTTCCATGTCGATGACTGAGCACTGCTAGTCTCTGCCACTTTCCCTGTCTTCATCTCTGCTGGTAACTTCCCACCATCCCCATCTTCACAAACGCAGGCAGGCTGACAGGACATCTAGCCTTGGATCTAACCACCAGCCAATTAAACCTGTAGGCACGTCTGGACTCCCTCTGGTTCAACGGCAGAACAACGCTCTCTGTGCTGTTCCAGGTAAATCCGTGTAAATGGTTTCAGGTCTTAACTTTTGTTAGCTTTGTCAAAGCTTCCCAGTCATTCCCTTCTCTCTCCCTCCCTCCCTCTCCCCCACCTGTCTATCTGTCTCTCTGTCTCCCTCTCCCTCTCCCCCCCTCTGTCTCTCTCCCCCCTCTTCTCTCCTTCTCTCTCTGTCTCTCTCTGTCTCTCTCTGTCTCTCTCCTCTCTCTCTCTCTCTCTCTCTGTCTTCTCTCTCTCTCCCTCTCTCTCCCTCCCTCTCTCTCTCTCTCTCTCTCTCTCTCTCTCTCTCTGTTAGCACCAGCCTCGGCTTTTCTACCAGTTACTCTGTTGGAGAAACTTGCTCTTCAACACTGACATCAAGAAACAGTTCCTCATGGAGCAGTGGTGACACACGCCTTTAATCCCAGCACTTGGGAGGCAGAGTCAGGTGGATTTCTGAGTTCGAGGCCAGCCTGGTCTACAGAGTGAGTTCCAGGACAGCCAGGGCTACACAGAGAAACCCTGTCTTGAAAAAAAAGAAAGAAAAGAAAAAGAAGAGAAGAGAAGAGAAGAGAAGAGAAGAGAAGAGAAGAGAAGAGAAGAGAAAAGAAAAGAAAAGAAATAAACGAGAAACATCCCCTCCATTGCCCTCCTCATCCCTTCAACCGGCACACTTCTCTTAGATCTCAGAGCAAAACGCTTCAGATGGGCAGTCTGTGATCTCCGCAAGCTCCCCAACCCACGCCAATCAAGTTCTCATTCTTAACATCACACCCAAAGAGCTTTTCAGGGTCATTATCCACTCGTATGACCCTGCCGCGCACCATCCCCTCCCCCGCCCCCCAGATCATTCTGAGGGCAGAAAGCACTAATCAGACAAGACACCAGATAATCAGCATGACCTGAGGCTGAGCTAAACCGCTGGGTAATCACACTCACGCCGAGCATGCTGCCCCACTCAACGTCAGCTCGCTGTCCACGCTCCTGACCTGTCACAAACACCCCGTGTCCCTCCTCAGAGGACTCGCTGCTCTAAAGCTAGCACACACCTAGCGTCCCGCTATACACCTGGCTCATACTCTGGCTCTGCTCATGCAAACTATAGCCTACTCCAGACGGTGGCCGCTGGTTGTCTTTCATTCTTTTCTGTTCTTCTGTTCCCTATGCAGTGACTTACACAGCACCTGGGGGCTCAGGATGTGAAATACGATCCTTTCCCAGGACAGAATCAAACCCCATCAATGTCCCTCAACAGCGCTTCAGCAGTCAAACTCAGCGTTACCAAAAATGGACTACTATCTCCAGTCTCCACTACCCCAAAATGTAGCCCCATCTCATGACTTGACCATCTGATGGTCTGCTCCACTGCTCACGCTATTCCTGGTAAATCTTTATCAGCCTGGAGACAAACACCAACAGCACTGGCCCTACCTCCAAGCACCTCCCAAATCTAACCCTGACTCAGCACTTCATGCAGTTGGCCTAGCTCAGCAGATACGTAAATGACCTCCTGAACTGGAGATGGCACTCTTCCCACGAGGTGGACTGCAACTGCCCATGACTCGACCCAGGGGATCGGACACTCCCTTCTGACCTCCTTGGGTAACAGGCATGCATGTAGTGCACAGATATACATGCACACAAGCGCTTAAATACATAAATAAAAATAAATTACCTCCCACCTTTCACGACTACATCTACAATCCATCTTCCACATAGCAACTGGAAGGAGGCAGTAATGTCTAATGTCCTACAAATGAAATAAGTCCTCCCTCCTCACTAAAGTGGAATCGCTTCATCTGGATCTATTGACCTTCCCAATATCATCTTTCTCCACTCTTTCTATAATATATTCTCCTCAGACAATAATCTCCTTATGTTGGGCATGGTGGCACACGCCTTTAATCCCAGCACTCAGAGGCAGAGGCCAGCCTGGCTTACACAGTGAGTTCTGAGCCAGCCAACGGCTATGTGGAGAGACTCTGTCCCAAAAGCGCAAAACAGACAAGCAAACAAACAAAAAATTAATCACCTTTTACTTCCCGGGCCTTGGACCTGCCAAGCTTCCTCCTCTCAGCCATCGCTGTCCCTGGTGGTCAGACAGCCTCTGCCCTCACCTCTGCGTAACTCCTTACCTCTCTCCATTCTGCTGTCGTTCAAGCGAGCCCTCCTCAAGCGAGCCCTCCTCAGAGCTCGGTAACAACATAAAACTACCTGGCTCATCTGAGGGCTTCTTGCTTGTTTCGCCTCTCCCTTCCTCTACAACGACATAAAGGCTTTCCAGACTGGGACTTTATCTCCCTGACACTGAGTTGTCTGTAGAGAGAAAACTGTTTAGCACACAACAAATACTCCAAAAATGTTTAATAAATGATTGACTGAAAACTGAGATTCCTCAAATCAATACTGGCTGTGGAAAAACAACTGTTCGAGGTCAACAGCTCAGACTTCAGAAAGACAAGGTGCAAGCCATATGCAGGATAGTTAGCTGTGGTAGTTAGCAACCCTAACCCAACGGATAACCAGCCCAGTTGTCTTAGTCAGGGTTTCTCTTCCTGCACAAACATCATGACCAAGAAGCAAGTTGGGGAGGAAAGGGGTTATTGAGCTTACACTTCTGCATTGATGTTCATCACTAAAGGAAGTCAGGACTGGAACTCAAGCAGGTCAGGAAGCAGGAGCTGATGCAGAGTCCATAGAGGGATGTTTCTTACTGGCTTGCTTCCCCTGGCTTGCTCAGCCTGCTCTCTTATAGAACCCAAGAGCACCAGCCCAAAGGTGGCACCACCCACAAGGGGCCCTCCCGACTTGATCACTAATCGAGAAAATGCCCCACAGCTGGATCTCATGGAGGCACTTCCCCAACTGAAGCTCCTTTCTCTGTGATAACTCCAGCCTGTGTCAAGTTGACACACAAAACTAGCCAGTATACCAGTCCACATTCAAATCCTAGAACACTCGTCTTCCAGGGAACTGAAGTCCTATTTAGCCAGAGACCAATCCTGCCCAAGATGGCCAAGTTAACGAAACTCCAAATCAGTGTGTCCGGACTGGACTGTGATAAACTCAGCCTATAGCTGAGTGTGCTCCCCTAAGCACACTGTACTTACCACACCTAAGCATCACCAGCTACATCCCAGATCTTGGGCTTGACCTCCACGTCCCCTATAGGAATAGGCACTCCACAATCCCAACATGCTTGGCATTTCACGGAAATCTCCTATCCTTAACCAAATCTCTTTATAGATAATCTAGAATATAGACACTATAGGATTGAAGCCACATTCACACAACAGTAACCCGTCAAGGACCGGGAGGTACAATCATTATCACCACATCCTCACTACCACTTCTCCCATTTCCACATCCGCCATCATGTCTACCATCACCACCACCTCCACCATGCTCACCTCCTAAACCACTACTTCCATTTCTACCATTACTACAAAGGGCACCACCAGCAGCAGCATCGCCACCACCACCACCATCATCATCACCACCACCACCATAGTTTTCTCTATCACTACCAACATAATCTTTTTCACTATCACCATCACCATCAACACTACCTCTTCTACTAACACCATTATCAATATCACCTCCCCCATCATCACCAACACTATTAGCAACATCACCACCACCTCCACCACCACCATCACAAACATCACCTCCTCTAGCAACACCATTATCAGTATTACCTCCTCCATCATCATCACAAATAACACCTCCTCCACCACTACCATAATCATCTCCTCTGCCATTTCAATAATCATCTACCACCACTATCATCACTACCATCATCACCATCACCACAATCACCACCACCATCACCACAGTTACCATCACCACCATCACCACCACTATCACCAACACCAACACCATCGCCACTATTACCACCATCACCACCCTCACCTCTACCACCACCACCATCACCACCATAACACCATCACCACCACCACCTCTACTACCATCACCAACACCAACACCATCACCATCACCACCATCACCACCATCATCTTTACCACCATCACCACCACCATCAACACCACCACCTCTACCAACACCACCACCTCCTCCACCACCATTACCTCTACTACCACCACTATCACCTCTACCACCACCACCATCACCACTATCAACACCACCACCACTATCATCATCACCACCCTACCATCACCTCCACCATCATCACCATCATCAGCACCACCAGTTTTTCTACCATCATCATTACCACAAGACTCATAATACCATGGCCCCTGTAAAGTCTTTCAAGTCTGAATTTGCCATTACTCCTTATTTTAACTTTAGACCACATGTTGTTGCAAGTTTAAACAGAAGTCCCATAAGTCAGTGTTCCTACTCCCCCCTAGTCATTTATGTCTCAAATATCTCAACAGATTTTCGCTAGTCTCCTAGTGACATAAGCAAGTCATCAACAAGTTTCACAAGCTCTTACAGTGGGGAGAATAGCATTATCCCCCGCAAAAATAAGGCCTAGAAAGTTAAGGAAACTGGCCTCAGGACAGTTAAGTCCCGTCCAAAGGGACATAAACACTGCCGTGATTTGTTCTCTGTTCATTTCTCTAGCCCAGGACTGTGTGCTTAGCATGTCCATCAATGTCTGCTGACATTTTGTTCCTGTTTAGAATTTTTACGATTAAAAAAAAAAACATATGTGTATGGGTATTCTGTCTGCGCATATGCCTGGGAGCGTGTGTGGGCAGTGCCCGTGGCGGCCAGAAGAAAGTGTCAGATCCCCCGGGACTGGAGCGACAGATGGCTCTACTGCCACGTGGGTGTCAAGAACAGAACCCAGTCCTCTGAAGGAACAGTCAGCGCTCCTAACCTCTGAGCCACCTCTCCAGCCTGTCGCAGGGCTGTCGCCAATGTCCATTTTTAATGACTGGGCATGGGGAAGCCTGTCTTAATCCTGCACTCTGAAGGGAGACTCAGGTGGATCTCTGAGTTTAAGGACAGCAAAGGCTACATAATGTGATTCCGTCTCAAAAAAAAAAAAGTTCATTTTTAAAACATTCACCTAATGAGAATTTTATTTCAATGTCTATGCATATAAGAAACTTAAAAACCAAAAGCACCCTTACCAAACCTCAAGTGATCTATCCACCTATTCACCAAGACTTCCCGGGCCCTCGGTAAAGTGCACCCTGTACATGGTTACACACTCTGTTCCTCCAGCTAAGATGCACTTTGCCAGCTCATACATGTTGGGTTTACTCCCCTGTTTACAACAACTGAAATAACATAATTTAAATATATACATATAACCAAAAGACGCGCAAACATAAAAAGCAGTTTCTACGAAAACAATCTCGATTGACTCAGAGTGACTACATCAGTGTGTGAGGATGAAGAAAAGAATCGAGTCAGATGCCCCAGCCACAGGAACTGAATAACTCAGAGACTGCACTGCGCTTTCTTTCTAAGTGCCTCCATTCTCACAGTGACCACAAGAGACCTGGAGTCAGGAGGGGACTGCCCTGAGGGGACAGGAGCAGAGTTAGAGGCAGGCAGTAGGAGCGGATATGATCATATTTCATTGTACACATGAGAAGAATTCTCAAGAGTAAGGAAAATATTTAAACTGGAAAATTACAGTTGATGCCGTTTATGCCATGGCTATGCAGCGAAACATGGAGGTCTCCATCCGGTGATCACAAAAACAAAAGACTTTTAGTTTAAAAACAAAAGACTGATATACAATCTTATAGCTATACATTTTTGCTTAAAATAAAATATCTGATCAGTGATGCCTTGACTTTAATGGCCTTTCATTGATGTAAGCAACTTACTTAACATTTTTAAAAAATATTTTTAAAAATTTATTTTTATTTTGCATGTCTGCTGGCATGTGTATGTAGGCACCATAGGCCTATCTGATGCCTACAGAGACCGAAGAGACTATGAGACGCCCTGGAACCTGCTGAGCTACTATTCCATTCCCTTCAATGCTTCAGTGGCCAGCAGACCTGGTAGAACATGAGTCCTTCCGTCTCCATCCGCACCACACCACACACACACACACACACACACACACACACACACGGAAAACAATTTTGCAGCACTTCAAATACAATCTAGTTTATACCAGTGACATGGGCACATCATGGTGGACTTCCACAGCACTGTGATCCCCCTGAACATTAATGTGTTTATTACCAAGAACTGATATTAAAGCTCTCGTGAAAAATGCTCGTTTTCAATTCTGTTCCATTTCCTGAAGAAATGAGATATTCTCATCGGAGACAACTCCTGCTGATGCAACATGTAAGCTTCATGAATTGCTTACGATTCCTCCATCTGAAGCTATCAGACAGCACTTTAAGTCCCCCTCACATTGAGAGCACTGTAACGCAGTGAGACCTGGAGATGAATGCTCGCCGCATCGGTGTGTGAATGAGCACTTGTTTATACCGGCACTATTTATTATCATCTTTTGTTTTTCACACTTCATTTTTATTTTTGATTTTCACACTTACATTAGGTGAAAAACACCTACTTTTAGCAAGCCAAACATACCCTGAAGCTGAAAAGTCAAAATGTATGGAACAAAATTATAAATTTAACAAAGGAAGAAATGGTGAAAGAACTTGAAATGTTTTAGTCTCCAAAATATGCTAATATCTGTGAAATATATGAGAAATTTTCGTTTCTGTTATAAAGATAGTTTCTTTTCCCTTTGGTGATACCCAGATCTAATCCAGGGTCTTGCACATTAAAGGCAAGAGTTCTACAATGGGACTATATATCCCTAGTCAATATCTGAGGAAGGGCAAGCCATCTAGATGTGGGGAATAGCACAGTCCACGCATAATTCCAGCGCTAGAGCAACAATACCAGAAGGGCCGACCTCTGAGGCTTGCTGGCCACTCAAACCAGTGGAATCAGTAAGCTCCAGGCTCCATGGGAGATTCTTGGTGTGAAAGCATGATTAACAGAGCTTGGACCCCAAGGCCCATTCCCAAGGAGGCCGGGAATGCCTCATGCATTTCTACAGCACCAGCGCTGAGAAGGGTCTGTGAGTGGATTGCTGGATCCCAGATTAAACAAAAAAAAATGCAGGTTCCAGGTTCAGGGAGAGACTATGCCTCCAAAGAATAAGGTGGAGAGTGACACACAAGCTGTTCAATGCCTGCCTCTGGCCCGTGTACACACACACACACACACACACACACACACACACACACGTGTATATACACATGTATACACACACAAATAAAATCTCTTGATATGCAGGATGGTGCATATACCAGCACATGTACACAATCATATACTTATTTTTTTCTAAATTTTGAGATAGGGTTTCACTATGCCCCTCCCCACTGGAAGCACAAATGTCCCTCATGCCAACAGATCACTAAGGAAACCAACCAGCAAGATTAAACACCAGGGTGGGGAGTTGGGGGGATAGGGGTTCCTCTCCTCGGTAGAGGAGCTGAAATACCTGTTTTCCCACCCAGAAGGCTGCAAGTGGATATTGTTTCGGACCTGGTGACCTTTTCGGCATCTGTGGAGGCAGACCTAAATTCCCTAGAATGCTTGGCCCTGACTCTCCTTCCTGTTGAGCCCTGCCCCCCACCACAGCCGCAGCCATTTTGTGGCAATGCCTACCAGCTATTTCATATTGTTGCTGTAACACGCCTGCCAGACACTGACACCGAAACATTACTTGGCTCAGAGCAGGGTCTTCTGTTCTGAGCTGACTACACACCCTCTTATATTCTGTATGCTGAGGTTTGTTAAGCTTGAGAAATTCAACGACCGAAAGCTCCACCAAGAGCCAATCAGAATAAGGGTCAGAGCTGTTTTGTCTAGCTAGCCCGAGTAGGCTGAGTCAGAGCTGACCACCCGGCAGCACTTCCTGCACCCGCACAGGAGCTCACTGTGGTTTTCTCCCTTATAAGCCAGCCCTGAGAAATGCTTGGGGCCGTAGCTTCAGCCCCCAAATTCTGAGCTTCGGCCTTGCTCGTTGGTCTTAGGGTGCGAGTTCTCTAAATCATCCCTGTCTGACTGAGATTCATGTCTTATGTGGTTTGTGGGCAACTCCAGAACCCCAACACTTCCTGCATCATTATCTTTAGCTCCCAGTTAACCCCACCCTGAGGGGAGATGTCACACGTACTTTATGGCCTGCTGACCTCTATGCTGTCCTGGTCAAGGGCCACATCAGAGTCTGCACCTTTTAGCTATAGAGCCCGCCCGCATGGTCACATGCACTTTGTCCAGGAGTTTCTAAGTCGGCACACCTTAAGCTTTTCTGTATCCCTGGAATAGGAATGACTGTTGCCTGGAATCTTTCTCCCATGTTATACTCTGGATTAAATATGCTAACAATGAACTTCAAGGAGCATCAGACTCGTTGAAGTCTGATTCAAGCTGACGAAGTCAATCTGAACAAGGTTTTCCTTCTCATCTCTTCTCAGATCACCGTGCACATTGACACCTACCTGCAGGGTCCCCCTCACCCCTCGGAAGCCTTGAACTCATGATCCTCCCATTTAGCCTCCCTCGTGGAACAGGTCTCAACCTGTAGGTTGCATATTAGATATCTATCTTGCATATCAGACATTTACCCTGCAGTTCATAACAGTAACAAAATTCCAGTTATGAAGTAGTAACAAAATAATCTTATGGTTGGGGGGGTCCCACAACATCAGGAACTGTCTCAAAGGGTCCCAGCATTAGGAAGGTTGAGAACCGCCCACTAGTACCACACCCACGAATCCTACGTGAAGTCACAGGCATGCTCCGCAACGCTTGGCTTGCTAGGAGTTCTTAAAGCAGAGAGGAAGGAGCAAAACCTCCACAGACCTTCTGCAAGTATAAAAAGTTCCCACAGTCTTCTGTGCCTGCCCTTAGGAGAAGCTTGGCGGCTCCAAGGTGTCTGTGACTTGCAGATGTTTAAAAGCCACCGAACTGTAGGCTGCAGGTTTGTTTTCTCTGTTCTCTATATTTATAATATTTACAAAGTCAGCTAAAGAAATCCAGACATGTGGCAGCACATTTCAGCCAGTTAGAAGAAAGGCAGAAACTAAAGAAGGATGAAAAATCACTTCCCTTTTAGCTCTCTTTAAAAATTCAAGTTGTCTAGCTCAAATTTTTCACCAACTTTGAAATATAAGAAACAAAACAGCCAAACTAAAGTTTTAAAATATCTAACAAACAAAACAAAACAAAACAAAACAAAACAAAAACAAAAAACAAAAAAAACAACAACAAAAAGCAAAAAAAACCCACAGTAATACCAAGGGGGCGGGGGGGGGGGGGGGGGGGAATCAAAATCAAGGAAACTTGAAATAGCCCTATTGCTTATATAATACAGAAGAGACTTCCTTCTTTGGAGTGAAATCTTCAAATTACTCATTCCCTCATTCTGACTCAGTTAACAACCTTCACCTCAAATAGCTATCATAGGGCCTCAAGTGTGTACAATAAGGAGACAGTGGGGAAGAGGGAACTCAAGCTAGAAGTCAGAAGAAACAGGGTAAAACGTCTCGTTCAGTCCCCAGCTGACAGGATGACCGCTGGCCCGCAGCATCCTAAAGCACTGAGAGTCTTCAGTGAAACACACAATCCCAGAGGCACAAGGATTCTCCCCACCAGAAGAACACAGTGCTCAGATCAGTCTCACCAAGTAACCACTTCTCCTTCAGTGTAACCATCCTGAGGCCACCAGACACCCCCACCGCACTGCCCCTCTCCTTAGAACACACTGAACTGGACAGACAAAAATAATCAAAACACAGTAAAGAGAAGTTTGATACACATTCATCTATAAAGCTTTATTCCAGGGTTCACTGAAAACTACTTGTTGCAAAAGGGAGGCTCGCTTTCCTGAGTTTTATTTCCAAATGTCCTTCCAAAACACAGCCTTTCCAGTTGGCTATAAGGATTTTATAAACCAGGGTACCCCTGAGCTAAAGAGATACCCCTTCCCCTCTAAAGGAGAGCTTTACAGAACGGAACCAGGCCTCCCAGTGCGACCCTTAAGTACTGCAGCCACCAAGCAACACACACAAAAGGCCAGCCATCATGACAAGTATTAAGACTGGGATGTGAAGGTTTTGTTGTTGGTGTTGTTGTTTTTGGTTTTGGTTTTTTGGTTTTTCCGAGACAGGGTTTCTCTGTATAGTCCTGGCTGTCCTGGAACTCACTCTGTAGACCAGGCTAGCCTCGAACTCAGAAATCCGCCTGCCTCTGCCTCCCAAGTGCTAGGATTAAAGGTGTGTGCCACCACCACTGCCCAGCGGGATGTGACAGTTATTCAAAGGAACCTTAGAGGTGTCCTCACTCTAACAGGCAAAGTTCCCACTGTAAGGACTGCTACAAACAACAGGAAGGACTGGGCTCATGTTTAGACTCAGGCCTGTTCATCTTCAGCAGTTTCCCTCTAGGTGGCCATTATGTGTCTTAGAAATCTGTAATCTATATGCTAGGTATAGAGTATTATGACATCATGCGCAACAGTAAAGAAAAAGGCACGACAACAATAACACAAGGTACTTTCTTACTGGAAACAACCCCTTCAGAGTCCGACCACAGCTTAAGTGTACAGAAAAGTCTAAAAGGAGATGACATGCTGCGACCTTCTCTCATCTCCTGACATTCCTTCACACTAAATGAAGATTCATGTGAGCTTTTGAGGACAGCTTCGTGGGTAAGGTGGTGGCTAGGCAAGCATAAAGACTCGGGTTCAAATCCTCAGAACCCACATAAAGCCAGGCACAGTAGTATGCTTTTGTAATCTCTGAGTCCCTACGGCAGAGACAGGAGACTCCCTAGAAATTTGTGGGCCAGTTAACCTGACATAATGTTGAACAAAATGGAAGGCAAGGAAGGATGCTCAAGGTCGTGGTCTTATCTCTACATGTTTACTACAGCATGTATGCTCCCCACAGATGGACAGACGAACAGACAGACAGACAGACAGACAATGTTCATTAAGCATATGATCCAATCACCCTTATCCACAACTCTAAAACTGCTGGTGGGTTTTTCTAACAGTCTACCCCATAAATGAAAAGCTCCGGCATAAAAGGGCCCACCCCCAGGAGGCTTAGCATCCTCCAACTGACATTTCACAGTAAGCAGATAGCCTGTGGCACGCTACCACAGCCGCTCTTCAGTCTCCACTCGTGAGAGTGGATGTGAGGCAGCACATCTCAGCTGCTCAGAGGCATAAAACATGAAACTCGTACCTTATGTGTACAAGTAGAATTTAGAAGCTGTTTCTTAAGGGTTTGGTTCTAGGGGCTGGAGAGATAGCTCGGCAGTCAAGAGTGCTTGCTTATCCTTCCAGAAAACCAGAGCTTGGTTCTTGACACCCGTGCTGAGTGCCTCACAAGCATCTGGAAGTCCAGCTCCAGGGATCACAGGCACTCCAACTGACACTCGTGGCACAGACTCACACAAACGCTGACAGATGAATGACATCTCTTAAAACACAGCACCCTTACAGAAAGGACTATAAATAGATACCAACGTTTAAATGTTGACAGGGCATCGCCACCCAGGATTAAAAGATGCATGTATTCTTTGCCCAACCAATTCCACTTTCAGGAGTCCAGCCTGCAGCACTGTTGCATACAAAGATTGAGATGCCCATTCACTACAGCAATCCACAAGACTGGAGCATTATGCACACCCATCACCATAGGAGACACCACACAAAAGAACAAGCATTCTGTTCAGTGAGGAAAAAAAAAAAAAAAAAAAAAAAAAGCAAAGTTTCCGAACAAATATAGGAAAAAAAAACACATACTCAAAATTTCAATTCTGCACATGCCTGTGCTGTGCTCATTTACTTGAATCAATGAATGGGTAACGGGCTGAAAGGACCTGCCTCAATCAAAGAACAGCAGCTGTCCTTCTTAGGAAGGAGAAGATGATGATGAGGGAGGGGGCATCACAGAGAAGGGCCTGTCCTAGTCTCTGTTCTGTTGCTGTGAAGAGACACCATGAGCACGCCAACTCTTCAAAAAGAAAGCATTTAACCGGGGCTTGCGCCCAGGTTGGGCGGTTTGGTCCATCATTGTCTCGATGGGGATGACACAGTGCTGGAGACACAGCCGAGACCTACATCCTGATCCCCAGGCAGAGAGGATGCCACTGGGCCTGGCTTGGGTTTTTGAAATCTTAATGACATACTTCCTCCATCAAGGCCACACCTCCTCCTCATCTTCTCAGACAGCTCTACCCTCCAGAGACTAAGCATTCACCTGTAGGAGCCTCTGGGGACCTTTCTCACTCAGCCAGCACGGGCCAATTTAAGAAGAGACTTTCCGTTTGTTTGTTTGTCTGCAACATCCTTCTATGCCACCTTTAAACGTTTAACAAGCATCTACAAAGCATTTGTTCTCTACAGAAAATAAGAGGCTACATCAAATTTTGACTAAAGTCCAGACTTACTTAAAGATGATACCCAAATAATAAAGAATTAAAGAATGTTGGGAGTCAAAAACATCCTTTGTAGACTTTATCCTTCAAAGGAATAAAGAAAAACTGTGGGCTGCGTGAAGCAGGAATTACAGAGAATGACAGTGCTGTCGCCAAAGGAGAAGCATTACTCAGAGGAAGGATGTGACTCGGATCTGCAAAGATATAAAAGGCACCGAAACCAGAAAAACCATTAAAAAAGACGCAATCATCCCAAGCGCCTCTCAGAAATACAGTTTCGACAATGAATCTTTTCACCTTGGCACACACTGCACGCTGTGTGGGAATGTGGTTTTGGATTAGAAAGAGCCAAGCGGCGTCCGTCTGTCCGTCCGGTGTGGGCCCTTACCTGCACGTTCTCCTCTGTGACCTGGATCTCGGCCGTGTAGACGTAATCGATCAGCATCCGCAGGGTCCAGCCGTCCACCTCTTTGATTCGAACTCTCTTTGCTCGACTCTCGCTCATCTCACCTAAAACAGCGAAGAGTGAGGTGAAGCCACCACAGGAGGCTGCTGCAGAAAGGCCAGCTCGAGAGGCTGGTCCATCTTCCCGCCACTCACTCACTCAGGCAGGCAGGCAGGTAGGCAGCAGGACGCCACTCCCCTCAAGGCTGTCTTGAGCATCTGTTAGGCACCTGACCCTGAAGATGACGTGGCAAGAACGAAGGCGCCCTGCGCCCAGCTCTAAAAACTGCAGCCAATGCTGCCCATGCCCAGCAGGGTCCCTTCATGAGTTCCTCTCTGGTCGGTTGCTTGTTTCACAGGCAGGGTTCTTCTGTGTAGCCCTGGCTAGCCTGGAACTCACTTGTTGACCAGGGTACCCTCTATCTCAGAGATCTGCCTGCCTCTACCTCCCATGTGCTGGAATTAAAGGAATCTGTATACCACCATAATCTGGCTATGGTTTTATTTTTAAATTTTTTCTATGAACTTTTATTGCTCTGCCATCTCTCCAGCGCCCCTTTGTAGATGTAATCACATCTGTAAGAGTAGCAACGCCACCCTCGTTAGCTGATGGCAAAGACTGCGTGTTGAAAGGACTTATTACTTAGCATCATTCCTGCAAAAAGCACACAAGTCACCTGCCCAGGCCCTGGCCGGACACAAGCTCTCTGGATGTTAGTGAGAAGTCACAATTCTCACAATTCTCGTGGAGGGACATAGTCAAAAGCTAAGTGCACAAACTGCAGGGGTTAACCGTGGCAAAGGTTACGACAGAGCTCAGCTCTTCCCTGCCCTGCAGTCTCCGAACGCTCAAGTCATTCCAACGTCTCAGACAATAAAGGGGACTGGAGGAACAGCTCAGCTGGCAAGTGCCCGACTCCAGCCTCAGTTTCCAGTATTGAAAGACACAGACGGACATACACACACACACACACACACACACACACACACACACACATACATACACACACACACACACTCAGTTATAAACTAAAAGGCTACCCCCAAGAAGGACCAACCCACAGCAGAAAGGTTTTGTTCTAGAATTCACTAGGGTGTAGGGATAAAACTCTGCAAAGTGTGGGAAGCGTGCCACAACCTCTCCTGCCTCTCCCCAAAATAACAGTGGACCCAAGATTTCTGTTTCAGACATGGTATGGTTGTCCATACTATGGTGTCTGTACCATAAACTATCAGAAGGCCTACAGGAATCCATAATTTCACAAGATGACTTTACAAAGAAAAGCCCTGAGTGGGATTGCGGGTGCTAATCACAGCAATAGACACTTCGCTGTGTTCCCCTGGAGAGGGCCTGACAAGAACTCGGAAAGAAGCTCTTCTTCTCAGGGCTGAACTACGTCAAACTGTGTCCTGCCATTGCCCAAGGAGAAAACATTCATCTGGGGTACAAAAGAGAGCATTCTGTGAGAAGAAAGGGAATCTCATTGTTTCTGTACTCTCCCCTTTTAAAAGAATGGATGAATACAGAAAATCAATTCACCTGCATATATGGTGCCTTCCCCTATGCACCCCTCCTCTCCCTGGGGTCGGTACAATCTGAAGGCCTTTAGAATGCCAAAGTTAAGGCACTCAGTCCTGTGTATAGTTTGTGTGTGTGTGTGTGTGTGTGTGTGTGTGTGTGAAAGAGAGAGAAGGGGAAGATAAAGAGGTGGTGTGTGTGTGTGTGTGTGTGTGTGTGTGTGTGTGTGAGACAGAGAGAAGGGGAGAGATAAAGAAGTGGTGTGTGTGTGTGTGTGTGTGTGTGTGTGTGTGTGTGTGTGTGTGTGTGAGACAGAGATTACGGGGGAGATAGGACAATCTCCAGTATCATTCCTGAGTGTCTTTTGAATGTCATCATCTTTTAAACAGGGTATGTTGCTGGCCTACAGCTCGCCCATTAGACTAATCTGGCTGTCCAGTGAGCATATAATATAGATATAACAATAAACATGTTTTATTTATTAATATTACATATTAATAAATATATAATATAATAGATATGATAAAAATATTGTGTTGTTATAATATTATATATTATAATAATAATAATTCTTGGAGTTTTTCATATACTGTATTTTAATTTTTACTTTATTTACTTATTTATTTTATGAATATTGATGTTTTGCCTGTATGTAAGTCTTTGTACCCAGTGCATGCCTGATAATATTGGAGGCCAGCCAGGCAGTGGTTGTGAGCGGCCATGTGCATGCTGGGAATTGAACCTGGGTCCTCTAGAAGAGTTAACCTCTAGCGTTAACTCTAGAGTTAGTCCTCTAGAGTATTAACCACTAAACCGTCTCTCCAATCCTCATTTATTTTAATTATATTCATGCCCAACTCTTCCCATTAACTATTCCCAGATCTACCCTGACCTCCCTACTCCTAACCAACTGCCTTCTTTTCTTTTCTTCTCCTTTTTTTCTTAAATTTTATGAATTCCGATTTGTGCGGTCCACAGACCTCCATGTATAGGTCCACACACTGGGCATGGTGGACCCATCAGGAACCATGTCCGTGTCTGGTTCTCCCTCAGAATTCACTGACTGTCCACAGCTCCCGGTTAGAAGTGAGGGCCCATGAACCCCTTCCCACTTCATGACGGGATGCTGACTGCCTCCATCTAACGCGAGTGACTATGGAGTCGGTGTGAGCAAAGGCAGCTGCTGGTGTGCTCCTGAGGGCGTCGGTCCTTCCGGTGATGTCCAGAAGACACGCTTCTGCTCCGGTCCTCCCAGTCTCTTACCGACAGCCTGCCCTTTGCCCTTTTACATGGGGAATGGACCAAGCACTTTACCAACTAAGCAATCTCCACACTGCCCCTCCAAATTAGATTTCAAATAAACAACTTACCTTGCTTCACCACAGCGCCCCTAAAATCTGTGAAGTCCTTCAGAGCTTAGGGCAGTGTAAGGGCGGAGCCAGGTACCTAGTCCCCAGATTGCAACATCGGTTGGTATAGACAGAGCCTCACACAAAACCAAATCTCTTAATTTATTTATATAACTGGGAAAAAAATAGCCCTGCACCAGGCAATTTTCACTATTATGTTTTATAAAGAGGCACTTTGCTAAATCACATCTTTTCCTTATATGTCATTTTTAAAAGATTATCTCCCCAGAAAATTCATCTACTTCCAACAAAGTCAACCTCAATTATATGCTGCTCTTAAAGTGATTTGATCGTTATTTCTTCATCTTAACTTACAAAAAAAGTGGCAAAACCCAAAAGCTTGCCACCCAATGTATTAATAGATTAAAAATTCCAACAATCAAAGCTCAGGGAAGAAGCGAGAGCTATTTCTATCCAATCCTAGGTGGTCCACGGTATCTTAGTTACTGCCCTCTGCTGCATTTATAGAACACAGATTTAACCAGTATGGCTTCCTGAGATTTATATTTGATAACGAATTTTTCAAAGCTATCACAGGCAGCCAAGACGGTTCACTGGTGAAATTGCTTGCTCACCACCTGAGGTGCGTACCCAGGAACTGCATGGCTCCTGACTTCACACACACACACAGCTTGACACACTTGCACTCTCAGGCTGGGTACACTCACTGCTCTGACAGAGACCTGCCTTCAGTTCCTAGCTCTCATGTGGGAGCTCACAGCCACCTATAACTCCAGCTCCAAAGAACCCGGCACTCCCTTCTGGCCTCCTCCAGCACCAGGCATGTGTGTAATGCAAGTACTCACACAGAAAACAGATAGATCTTCACGGGCAGGGGCGCTACCTAAAGAGCCTGTGCAGCCTTCCCAGGCCACTTAGAACTTCCCACACTCTCAGTGAACCAAGTTACGTAAGATTAGCTGAATGAAGTTCTCCACACAGGCGCTGTGCTAAAGCCCCGAGGAACGGTCACCTTGCACTGTTCTTTTCCTTGTCCACCAATCCATCACTCACCACAGGCTGCAGAATGAACCAAGGCTTGATTACAATTCACCCTCCCACCTCTCCTCCCTCTCATCACTGTCCGACCATCTTTAGGAGACCTATGGAGCAATCCCCCCCCCATGTTTTTTTCCCAACTGAATATGCATGTGTCTATTATTGGTATGTGCACATAAATACAAGTGTCTTAGAGGATTTTGGATTTCCTAGAGCTGAAGTTATGGGTAGTGGAGTGTCACCAAACCTAGACACTGGGGACCAAACTCAACACCCCTCCAATGCCTACCCTCTCTCGGGTGCTAGCCTGACACACTGGATGACTATGTTCTAAATCAGCCTGTTGCTCCTTGACCAAATATGCAAACCCTTCCATAGCCTGCCTCTAATTCACTGCCTAACCTCATATGTGCTCCCTTTTGCTCCCAGACATAAAATATACCAGGAGAAAACACTGTTGATTTCCACACAGACCGAACAATCTCTTACCTTGCTACCTGAGCTGAACTTTGACCTACACTAGACACCATACCCCTACTCCCCAGGCCAATCTACACACAGTCTTCAGGATCTCTCTAGAACTGCTCCAGGATGCATCGTCTGCTGGTGGTCCACAGCTGGGTTGGGCTCTCACCCTAGATGTAGTTGGGACCTCACGCATGTCCACTCCATCATAATCAACTTTCTCCCTTGCTTTTTGGGGCTTCCTAAGTGGCACAGTTAACAGCTTTCTTAGTTCTATAGCCCACAATGCCCAATAGAAACCCAACATTGGTTGCATGAATTAATAACTAAATGAAAAATAAAAAAGCATGCAGATATAAAAGGAAGCATCTCTACTTAGCATAATGGTGTCATGTTTACCTTGATCACGGATGGATTTCCATGATCCATTATCAAGGAAGGATTTCCTTGATATGACATGAAGGATTTCCGTCATCTGACACTGAGCATGCACTCTCACTGCAAGCTGAGTTAAGTAAATTCATCAGCAAATAGCACATCATCTACTTGATTTAAAAAAAAAAAATTAAGTCATCCAAGTCTTAAAACCTCAAAGATGTACCTGTGGCTAAAAATGTTCCCATAAGAACTTTCAACCAGGACTCTTGAGGCCCTGCACCACAGGGTTGCTTAATGCATCCATTCTGAATGAGATATTTCAAAGTGAATGGGGGCCCTGAAGAGATGGCTCAGAGGTTAAGAGCACCTACTAGTTTGACAAATGACTTGGGCTTCAGTTCCCAGCACTCACTTCGTCAGCTTTCAACAGTCAGTTTGCTAGGGGGGCGGGAGGGAGGGGGAGGCGGCATGCGGCAAATGCCCCATTCTGCCATCCGAGGGTACCGCACCCATGCACAAACCCACACATAGATATCTATGTACACATAACGAAAATGAAAAAAAGGCTACATGTGGGAAATTACCTTTCCTGGATGTGTGTGGCTACTTCCCTTCACCAAAACCTCTCATTATAACAAATGGAGACCATTCCAGAAAACCACAACAGGGCACAACGCAGAGCTCAACGGACCCTGAGGCATCCAGCAGACCCATGCCTATCACAGCTCCTGCATCCATGGCTCACAGAACGCCATGGAAAAGCTAGATAGCCAAGAGACGTGAAAAGGTCTCTCCTAGAAACAGCCGCACAAATATGGCCGGAACAATATAAACAGCAATGAACATGTTAGCACGGAAGGGGAATTTCTGTGGGGTCCCACCCCTAGACAAAGAGCTGAAGGCAACCAGTGAATGCTGAGAGAAGGAGGGTTAGCCTCTCCCGGGGATGAGCCCCCTTTTCTGTCATCCAAAACAGTGGTCAACCCTAAAACCTGGGAGGGGTTAGAGGGAGGGGTTAGAGGTGAACAGGGTTTAAACCTAGTCCATTAAAAAGCCCATTATTCTAATTTCTATTTTATTTATAATCAAGGGGTACTTTAAAAACAAACACTTCACACCACAACCTTGACGTCACAGAGAACCTAAGAAATCAATGACAGAAAGCAAATTAATTAGAGACTGAAAAATCGTATTTAATTAGTTTTGTCCCATTGCTTTTCAAGTTCCACTCTTCATCACTGACACCTGTTCCTGATTAGTTTGGGCTACAAAGAAGCTGTCTGCAATGTCAGTCTGGCAATGCGACTCCACAGGCCACCATCAGTCACACACTGCAGGAGTCACGGGCCACCGCGGGGCCCTGGTTCTTCAGCACCCTAAGGCAAACGTGGCAAACTCATGGACTTTTGGCTTTAGTCCCATTTGGACAACTTGTGGCAAAAACTTCTTAGTTCCTAAAGGAGGAGAAAAAGGAGACCCTGTCCCCCCCCCACCCCCATCTCTCAGAAGCTGCGTCCCCCCCCTTGTAGACATCCTCCACCCAGAGGACCCACCTGGAGGTGTGTGTTGATGGTAAGAGGCAGAGGCAGAAAGAAGCAGGTTCCTCATATGCTCTCAGGGTGCCGCCCAGTGTGCCTGGTGCCTCCTCCTCACTACAGGGCCCAGCTCCAGTGGCATTTTCTATCCCTCGAGGCCTCGGGCCTCCTAACTCAGCCTCACTGCCGGCAGCATCCTAGTTCACTTTCTTCACAGCAACCATGAACAGCTGGAGCTCCTCTTTAGCCACTTCTGAACCTAGCCTCCTCTCCCCGTCTGAAGAACAAGCTCATGGGCTCCATCACTGGCAAGGTCCCCAAAGCCCGTCACATCCAGCAAATGAAAGAGGCTCCCGTTTCCTGAGGCACGGAAGCATGAGCCGTAGACAAATAGAGCCGTGCACATAACTTTCAACATTTACATTCTTTAATCTGTCAACTAATAATCTGTTGGCTTCTTTTTTTTTATTTTCTTGCTACTTTATATTTACTATGGCACAGGAAGTTATCAAAAAGTATTTACTCCCCAAAAAAGTACCTAGTGCTCAGTATTTCTGACTAGAGTTTAAGAATTTTAATCTGTGGGGCTAGCAGGATGGCTCACTGGATACGTACACTTGCCGTTCTTCCAGAGGGTTGGAGTGCAAATCCTAACACGCCTGTGACTTTAGCTCTAGATGCTTCCAACACCAATCTCCTCTGACCTCCAAGGGTAGCTTCACTCATGTGCACATACACACACATACACATAATCAAAAAACAAAAATAAAACTTAAAAAGAATTTTAGCCTATACCACCAAATAAAACTAAGTGATTTTGTTAAGTAAACGTGTTTCAAAGGCTACGTTTTTTAACAAACAGTCTAAAAAATCACAAGAACCCAATTTGCTGTCTTTTTCAAGTCATAGTTAACCACCTGGCCTGACTCTAAATAGTCTCAGATTTCACAAGATGAAAACCTGCAACTACACCATGGAATTATTTATCACCTTCTTTCTCTATTCAATACTTGAAACTGCATGGAGTAACAGAAAGCTTTTTTACATCATTAAGTTTGAATGGATTTTTCACATACAATTTATGGGAGATTAAAATAAGGAGCTGGGGGGGCTGGAGAGATGGCTCAGCGGTTAAGAGCACTGTCTGCTCTTCTAGAGGTCCTGAGTTCAATTCCCAGCAACCACATGGTGGCTCACAACCATCTGTAATGGGCTCCAATGTTCTCTTCTGGTTTGTCTGAAGAGAGTGACAGTATACTCACATTCATAAAAAAAAATAAATAAATAAATTGCCAGGCAGTAGTGGCACATGCCTTTAATCCCAGCACTTGGGAGTCAGAGGCAGGTGGATTTCTGAGTTTGAGGCCAACCTGGTCTTCATATTGAGTTCCAGGACAACCAGGGCTATACAGAGAAACCCTGTCTCAGACAGATAGATAGATTAGATAGATAGATAGATAGATAGATAGATAGATAGATAGATAGATAGATAAAATAAATAAAATAAGAGGCTGGGCTTGAGAGTGGGCTTAGCAGTTAAAAGTGCTCACTGCTCCTGCACAGGACCAGATGCAGGTCCTAGGACCTGTATGTCAGTTCCTTCAGAGTCACCCCTAACTCTAGATCCAGAAGATATAACCTGTTCTTTGGGCTTCTGCCAACTCCTATATACATATCATGTACAGAAACTCACACAGGCTCACACACATACATACATAAATTCAAAACTTAATAAATATAACTTTATCCCTTACAGCAGAGCCTTACTATGTCAGCCATACTATCTCAAACCCCTAGGCACAGGCTCCCATGTAGCTAGAACTAAAAGCCCATACCACTGTGCACTGCTGCTAAAGCTAAGTTGTTAATAACTACATTTTTTTTTGTTACTCTGTGGGGAATAAAAAAATGTTGCAAAGAAATTATCTGTGAATCCTCAGCTACATGGTATGTTCAAAGCCAGATTGTGCTATGGGAAACAAAGTCTCAAAAGAAAGGAAAGGATGGGAGAGGGGAGGAAAGGGAAGGGGTGGTGGGGGAGGGGAGAGAAAGGAGCAGGGAGGGGAGAAGAGAGGAAGGGGGCTATGAAAGCAGGAGAGCCAAGGGGAGGGGAGATAAGAGGAGGCATCAGAGGGTGCATACGATCATGTATGTCACACGCGTGTGGGAAATGTCGCAGTGAGACAAGTTATTTTGTAAAAATAATACATACTAAGAACTTTGTAAGTGGAAAAAAAACTGTAGATGTCTAGCCTATGGCTTGCTCAATCCCCTATTATACAATATAACGAAATTCAGGTTGAGATGACCATGATATTTACTGCTGCAACTAATGGAGCAGTTTCTCTTCGTTTTTAGTTTGCCTTCAGCTTTTAAAAGATTATTTCCAGATGAATTTGAGAATTGCTCTTTCTAACTCTATGAAGAACTGAGCTGGGATTTTGATTCGTATTGCGTTGAATCTGTATATTGCTTTTGGCAAAATGGCCATTTTAACTATATTAACCCTGCCGATCCATGAGTATGGGAGATTTTTCCATTTTTTGAAGTCTTCCTCTATTTCCTTCTTCAGAGTCTTGAAGTTCTTGTCATAAAGATCTTTCACATGTTTGGTAAGAGTCACCCCCAAGGTACTTTATACTGTTTGTTGCTATTGTGAAGGGTGTCATTTCCCTAATTTCTTTCTCAGTCTGCTTATCCTTTGAGTATAGGAAGGCTACTGGTTTGCTTGAGTTGATTTTATAACCTGCCACTTTGCTGAAGTTGTTTATCAGCTGCAGGAGTTCTCTAGTGGAGATTTTTGGGTCACAAACCCAGGATAGCTAAAACTATTCTCAACAACAAAAGAAATTCTGAGGGAATCAGTATCCCTGACATCAAACAATACTACAGAGCAATAGGGTTAAAAACTGCATGGTACTGGTACAGTGACAGGCAGGAGGATCAATGGAACAGGATTGAAGATCCAGAAATGAATCCACACACCTATGGCCACTTGATCCTCGACAAAGGAGCTGAAAACATCCAATGGGAAAAAAGATAGCCTTTTCAACAAATGGTGCTGGTTCAACTGGAGGTCAGCATGCAGAAGAATACGAATTGATCCATCCTTATCTCCTTGTACTAAACTCAACTCCAAATGGATCAAGGACCTCCACATAAAGTCAGACAGACACTCTGAAGCTAATAGAAAAGAAACTGGGGAAGACCCTTGAGGACATTGGTACAGAGGGAAAGTTCCTGAACAGAACACTAATAGCGTATGCTCTAAGATCAAGAATTGACAAATGGGACCTCATAAAATTAAAAAGTTTCTGTAAGGCAAAGGACACCATCAAAAGGACAAATCAGCAACAAACAAATTGGGAAAAGATCTTCACCAACCCTACATCAGATAGAGGGCTAATATCCAATATATACAAAGAACTCAAGAAGTTAGAGCCCAGAAAACCAAACAACCCTATTAAAAAATGGGGTACAGACTAAACAAAGAATTTTCACCTGAAGAACTTTGGATGGCTGAGAAGCATCTTAAAAATGCTCAACTTCATTAGTCATTAGGGAAATGCAAATCAAAACAACCCTGAGATTTCACCTTACACCAGTCAGAATGGCTAAGATTAAAAAGTCAGGAGACAGCAGGTGTTGGCGAGGATGTGGAGAAAGGGGAACACTCCTCCACTGCTAGTGGGGTTGCAAATTGGTACAACCACTCTGGAAATCAGTCTGGCGGTTCCTCAGAAAACTGGGCACGTCACTTCCGAAAGATCCTGCTACACCACTCCTGGGCATATACCCAGAGGATTCTCCAGCATGTAATAGGATACATGCTCCATTATGTTCATAGCAGCCCTATTTAAAATAGCCAGAAGCTGGAAAGAACCCAGGTATCCCTCAACAGAAGAATGGATGCAAAAAATGTGATATATATAGACAATGGAGTACTATTCAGCCATTAGAAACAATTAATTCATGAAATTCTTAGACAAATGGATGGAGCTGGAGAACATCATACTAAGTGAGGTAACCCAGTCTCAAAAGATCAATCATGGTATGCACTCACTAATAAGTGGATATTAGTCTAGAAAATTGGAATACCCAAAAGATAATCCACACATCAAATGAGGTACAAGAAGAACGGAGGAGTGGCCCCTTGTTCTGGAAAGACTCAGTGTAGCAGTATAGGGCAAAACCAGAACAGGGAAGTGGGAAGGGGTGGGTGGGAGAACAGGGGGAGGGAAGGGGGCTTATATGACTTTCAGGGAGTGGAGGGCCAGAAAAGGGGAAATCATTTGAAATGTAAATAAAAAGTATTATCGAATAAAAAATTATTTCAGAGAATTTCATACACAACTTATATTTTCAGCATTTCCCTTCTTACTCTGAACTCTCCATCCTCCTCTGTTTCCTCATTCCTTCTCAAATCAATGACCACTCCTTGAATTACTTTAAACACACACACACAGAGAGAGAGAAAGAGAGAGAAGCACTCATGTGCTAAATGCTAAGACATTCACAAACATGACCTCATCCAATCCTTACAAACATCCCAAATATGAGCAACATTATTATTTTATATTAACTATGCTGTGTAACTATACTAAACCATCTCTCTGGTCAGCATAGCTACACAGCATGTGCTACCTGGCAGTCACCAGTAGCTAGCTGGAATATCAATCGACTTTCACGGTATTATATTGCCAAGAGTATGCCCCGTGACACTTATTTTATTAAATAATACCGAAGCACGAAAATAGTGACACTGGCTATTTACCATAGCATATTTTTATGATCCCATTTTACTCTTAGACAAGGTTGCTACTCTTGGCCTAATTTATAAGTAAAACTGTATAGGTACATATGTGTATATAAAAATATTGAGTTAGTTTACATAGGGTTTGGACCTGTCCGCAGTTTTGGGCGTCACTGTAAGAGAACTATCTGTGTCTCACTCCTTCCCTCCCCTCCTCTCCCCTTCTCTCTTCTCCTTTCCCCTCTTCTCTTCATCCTTCTGGCCATGCTGAGGACTGAACCCAGGGCCTGTGTGAACTAGCCATGTGTCGCACCACTGGGCTCCACCACCGGCTCTAGGCTGGTTTTTGTATTGGTTTTGGTGAGGCTTGAGGCATCACTGGCATACAGTCATTCTTTTTCAAAAGTGCTAAGAGCACGCTACACATGTTCACACATGCCAAAACAAAACCTAACCTTACGGATACATCAGCCTTCCTCTCAGATTTCCAAAACAAATCATCCAAGGCAACACTTTAGTTTACTATAGACGCTGGGAAAAGCAAATGGGAAAACCTATTTGGAGAAAAATGTAAAACATTTCTTTCTAAGACATCTAAAAGATGTCTTTCTTTTCACATACACAAAAACAAACCAATAATAATTTAAGAGCCCAAAATGCTGCAAACTGAGGGGATATATAGGAATATACCCTGCAGTGGGATATATGGGAATGTACCCTGCAGTGGGATATATGGGAAAGCACCCTGCAGTGGGGATATATGGGAATGGACCCTGTAGTAGGGGATATGGGAATATACTCTGCAGTGGGATATATAGGAATGTATCCTGAAGTGGGATATATGGGAATGGACCCTGCAGTGGGGGTATATGTGAATATACTCTGCAGTGGGATATATAGGAATGTATCCTGAAGTGGGATATATGGGAATGTATCCTGAAGTGAGGTATGGGAATGTACCCCTGCAGTGGGGATATATGGGAATGTGCCCTGCAGTGGGGTATATGGGAATGCACCCTGCTGTGGGATATATGGGAAAGCACTCTGCAGTAGGGATATATGAGAATGGACCCTGTAGTGGGGGATATGGGAATATACTCTGCAGTGGGATATATAGGAATGTATCCTGAAGTGGGATATATGGGAATGTACCCTGCAGTGGGGGGTATATGGGAATGGACCCTGCAGTGGGGGTATATGGGAATATACTCTGCGGTGGGATATATAGGAATGTATCCTGAAGTGGGATATATGGGAATGTACCCTGCAGTAGGGGGTATATGGGAATGGACCCTGCAGTGGGGGATATGGGAATATACTCTGCAGTGGGATATATAGGAATGTATCCTGAAGTGGGATATATGGGAATGTACCCTGCAGTGGGGGGTATATGGGAATGGACCCTGCAGTGGGGGTATATGGGAATATACTCTGCAGTGGGATATATAGGAATGTATCCTGAAGTGGGGTATATGGGAATGTACCCCTGCAGTGGGGATATATGGGAATGTACCCTGCAGTGGCAATGCTGAGCTGATACCAAGGCCACAGTATCTAACACATTTACTAAAAACAACAAAGCAAGGCAAAGGTGCATGGATGTTGGGGACAGTTGGCAGACTCTAGCCCTATTGACAAGGCGAGCTCTAGGATAGTCAGGCCTAATGTAGAGAGACTCTCTGGGAGAAAAAAAATGCTGGGGATAGTTGACCGACTCTTGAGGCTCTCCCTTTATAGTTCTTCATTTCTTAAAACTGAAACGCTAAAAACAAAGGTTAACACGGAAAAGCCTCAGGTCTGAGTACACCTTAGAAACGGACACCTCTCCTACCTGTAAACATGGCGTGGAAGTAAGGGCTGCAGGCCGCCAGCACCACTCGGTGAGCCGGGATCTCCGTGTCTTCTGCCACAATCGTGACGTCACACAGCAGATTTTGACTGTTCCCAGGGAGAAAAGGAAAATGTAAATGCCTTCAATAATAAAAGTATTCAACATTCTATGCAAAACAGTTACTGTCAAAACCCATTTGAAGTCTTGTCTTCTTTAAGGAAATCCCTTCCCTTCTAACGGGATGCCTAGATATAAGGCATATAAAACGATAAGCCAAATAAAAGTCCACCTCACCACGGCCTGTCCTTGTCACAGCAATCTACCCACACTTGATCACTGGCCCTACAGCTAGTCAGGCAGGGAGACTAGCAATGACTCTCAAAAGAAGACAGCTCAGTAAGAACAGCGTCAGCAGAAACGCACACAGTGCTCTGATGTGGTGATGCAGACAAGCAAACTGAGCCAAAATCACCCCTCCTGCCAAATTAGATAAGATATTCAAAATGACCCTGGGTTCCCACACAAAGATCAAGCATTTGGTCATGAAAACCATGACCTAGACCACTTTACCAACATAACATGTATTATTCCTTGGGGCCAAACTACCAGTAACAAAACTTAAAAGCATCCTGTAACCTTTACAGTAAACTTTCTTCAATCTACAATTATCCTTATAATTCTAAAACACCTAATTTAATTCTATTTAAAATGTGTGGAGAGTACTTTTGAGGTGCTTACATGATACTACATTCTCTGGGTAATTAGTAAGTTCCTGACAGTTATTCTGGAACTAGCAGGAAGGTTTCAAAGCCCAAATGTTTGCAGGCAGTCATCTTGGGAAAGACAGACACACATTGTACAGGCACGCCTCCTATCCATAAATACCTAAGCCCCGAGCTCATGTGTGTATAGGGTACACACTTCGCCCTCAGTGCCCTGCCTCTCTCCTTCAAGGAGAGCCTGTTGTCATCTCACAAGCAGCATGTTCTTGGGAACTTAGCCAGGCCCCTGCAGTTTCTCACTTGTTTATGAACTAGTTCCCGGGTGCTCACATCAAAGCTTTCTGGGAAGTCTACCATCACGTCTTCTCTCCTTAGCTGAGGAAAACCTATGAGTAAAAGGAGAAGCCCAGCTCTAGACATGACAGTGTTCAGTGGCCTCATTCCCGACAAGCCTGCTGTGCCATTTACTGAAGTGTGCTTGTGGGTGGCGCTGACTTAAGGGCTCGTGATACCGAGTGAGGCATCAGGAAGGTCCCAGGTTAGAGTCATTAAAGGAGATACTCATTTGGAATTCCTCCAGCTCGGGTGCACAGTGACAAAGGCTACCATGAGCACAGAGGATGAAAAGACTTTACACTCCATGAACAGCAGGGCTCACAAGTGAGCCAGTGTAACCAGGGCAGAGGCCCGGGGAAGCCCTTCTCCTGCATGGCCCATTTCAGTCAGCAAGGTACATATTACTTCGATTCCCCAAAATGAACGCTTGGAGAAACCAAGGCTAAAAGTGAAGAGCCCAGGCAAAGGGTGTATAGCTCAGTGCTGAAGGACTACCTAGTGTGTATGAGACTTACACGTCTATCCTCAGCACCACACACATAGGGCTAACCTGCCTACAACCCCCTCCCCAAGTAATGATATCCATATTCAAACCCAGCACCTCCTCCCCATTACACGATCACCTAAGCAGGGAAATGACAAATTTTCTTAACGGTCGAACAAACTGGTTTTGAACTCTTATATATCCCAGGCTAGAACCAAAATCAGTGCTTAGCCCAGCCTGGCCTTAGAGTCTTAGTGACCCTGCTTTGCCTTCCCCAGTGCTGGAGTTATCGATGTGCATCACTACACCCCAGTCAAGAAATTAGTAAGTGAGCCGGGTGGTGGTGGTGCATGCCTGTAATCCCAGCACTCTGGGAGGCAGAGGCAGGCGGATTTCTGAGTTCGAGACCAGCCTGGTCTACAGAGTGAGTTCCAGGACAGCCAGGGCTATACAGAGAAACCCTGTCTTGAAAAAAGCAAATCCAAAAAACCAAAAAAAAAAAAAAAAAAAAAAAGAAAGAAAGAAATTAGTAAGTGTTACATTACATATAGCTGATATGTAGTCAGCTGACTATGATATGATAGTCAACTGGACTATCTCTACAAACTATTGACCAAAATTAAATAAATTAAATTAAATTAAGTTTGTACACTCGTTCAGAAAAGCACTCCAAGACCATCTCTGCCCTTACGGCAACTAACAAAGGACTGGCGTCATCAGACAGAGCAAAGCACCACCACAGAGCTGTCATGGGAGACGGGGTAGCTCACATCTGTAACCCCAACCTGACCCAAGAGGCAAGACTCAAGCTCCAGCCCAGCCTCTTGGCAACAGAGTGAGACTGCAGATGAATAAGCTAGCAAGAGCTGGCTCCATCAGGAAGGAGCGAGGCGATCGGAAACAGAAAGGACAGTGGGGAACCATGCCCACGGAGAATGGGCAGAGGGTGACGATGAGGGAGCCGGGGTCAGCAGAATGACACATCTCTTCATAAGCCATCGGAGCAGGCTCTCCCACGGTGAGTGGGAGTGTGGACTCCAGTCAAAGCCAACCTCGCCGTTGTTTTCCTGGTGTCAGCAATCCCTCATACCGCTCTCATTTAAAGATGGATCTTAAGTAGCATTACACTTGAACACCTCAAAAATCACGTAATTAATTACACTCCGCTTCAATTACAATTACTCATTGATCCAAACCTTCTAGCATAACACCTGCTGCTTGCTGCATAATTAGCTTGGCCTCACTGGCTTATTAGTTGATGTCAGCTAACTAATAAGGCTAAAACATTAACAAAATATTGCACAGGCACACTCTGGGTGAGGTTGCGGGAAGTCTGAGAGTCTCATTAGAAATCATGGACATGCTTGCTTTTAGACCTGTGTTTCATCCTTTTGGGTCAAGCAAGAGTTATTTTAAAACAAAGACCCGGGGCTGGAGAGATGGCTCAGCAGGTAAGAGCACCGACTGCTCTTTCGAAGGTCCTGAGTTCAAATCCCAGCACCCACATGGTGGCTCACAACCATCTGTAATGAGATCTGATGCCCTCTTCTGGTGTGTCTGAAGACAGCTACAGTGTACTTACATATAATAAATAAATAAATCTTTAGCCGGGCGGTGGTGGCGCACGCCTGTAATCCCAGCACTCTGGGAGGCAGAGGCAGGCGGATTTCTGAGTTCAAGGCCAGCCTGGTCTACAGAGTGAGTTCCAGGACAGCCAGGACTATACAGAGAAACCCTGTCTTGAAAAAAGCAAATCCAAAAAAACCAAAAAAAAAAAAAACAAAAAAAACCCCAAAGACCCAATCAACCCCTTGCTCATAACTGTTGAGTGTGCACTAAATATACATCAGCATTCACAGCTGGTCACCCCTTTCTTTTGTTCAATTTTAAATATTTGTATGTGCATGTGTGTGTGAATGTAAATATTTGTCTGTATAACTGTGTGAAGGTATGCCTCGTGTGTGCAAACATATGTGAGTGTATGCCTCCTATATCTATATGTGCATATATGTGTATGTATCTATGTGAAGGTATGCCTCCTATGTCTATGCTTGTGTGTGTGTCTGTGTTTGTGTGTGTGTGTGTGTAATCTGTGTGAGTGTACGCCTATGTCTATATGTGCAGGTGTGTATATACACGTCTGTGTGAGTGTATGACTACTGTACTTTTATGTACATATGTGTGTATGTATCTGTGTGAATGTATGCCACAGGTGTGCAGGTGCCGATGGAGGCCAGAAGAGGGTGGGATGCCCTGCATCAGGAGTTAGAGCAGTTGTGAACTGCCTGTGTGGTTGCTGGGAACCAAAGGGCTCTTGCGTGAGACCCACAAGCACTCCTAACACTGAGCCATCCGGCTCTCCAGTCCCAGGGTGTACAGAACTGAGAAGGAAAAGACTGGTGATAACAGTAAGACTTCTTAAGTAGCTCACACCCTGTCTTTTACAGTGAGCGGCAGGGCTTGTGTTCCTATTTCTTGAAATCTAATAAGAAAATAGACTATAGACAGAAAGGGACTTCAAAATAATGAAATAAAGTTGTTAGTGAGCAAAACCGCATCCACATGTTCCTCAGCCACTCCCAGGGTGCCTACTAGGTGCCAAGAGCTGACAGCTTACCACAAGGAGGACAGCGTCGTGACAGCAAGGGCTTTACAGGCGAGTGGGGAGGCGCACCAGGAAATGGATCATACTAGAAGAAGCCATGAGTGGCAGGCAGCAGGGTGACTCACACCTGTGAGCCCAGCACTTGGGAGGCGGAGGCGGGAGGATCCCGAGGTCAGCGCAAGGCTAGACCTTGCTTCAAAATACAGAGCTGCAAGGAGACACAGCCAGAGCTGTAACAGAAAGTCTAGGAAGTCTAGGAAGAAAGAGCCTAAACCCAACTCCGAAAAAGCTTCAGAAAACAAACAACCCTAGAAAGAGAATATGGAGATTACAGATCTCATGTAAACCACAAATGACACTGGGGAGGGAGGAATTTATCTTCTAAATGGGTGTTTTTCAAACTCGACCCCACAGCGGTCTCATGTCAGATATCCTGCATATCATATGTTTACATTACAATTCATAACAGTAGCAAAATTATAGCTATGAAGTAGCAACAAAATAATTTTAAAGGGTTGCAGCATTAGGAAGGTCAGAACCACTGTTCCAAATGAAACAATTTAATAAAAATTGGTCTTTCTTAGGGGAAAAAAAAAAGACAAAAAACTTTGAAAATGATGAAACTGACCTGAATATATTAAGGCCGTGTTTGGTTTTGTGATAAAAAATAAATGAATTCCTAAGAAAAGCCCATCACTGCTTTTAAAATTCAGTGCGTCTCCTTAAAGTAAATGTGCCATCCAACTTGGAGACATCAGAGATAATTAGTTGTCATATGAAAAAACTTTCCTTGTGACTGGAAGCGGGGGCAGCAGGAAAAGGACAAGCGTCTGTCCCCTCCTCCCGTAAGGGGCCAAAGACAGTCTGGAGGCAGCTCGTGCCTCACGGAGCTCGAAGCATCAGCTCGAGCCCTGAGGTGCCAGGCTCAGGAGCTAAGCTAAAGCCTGGAGAGCTTCAGCACCTGGAGAGCAGCAGTTACGCGAGGCTGGGAGACAGGCCCAAGGAAAGAGAGCCATCAGGGAGGCGGAGGGTGAGCCAGGGTGGGCTCCTACCAAGATAGGGCCCTGTGACCCACTGCTCCCAGGGCACTAGGGAGCTGGAGTGTGGAGTTGAGCTGCTTGCCTAGTTCTGCATGGGCCAGTTGGTGTGTGTGTGTGTGATGTGTGTGTGTGTGTTTGTGTGTGTGTGTGTGATGTGTGATGTGTGTGTGTGTGATGGGTGTGTGGTGTGTGTGTGTGGTGTATGTGGTGTGCGTGTGGTGTGTGTGTATGTGGTGTACGTATATGTGTGTGTGGTGTGTGTGCAGTGTGTGTGTTTGTAGTGCGTGTGTGGTGTGGTGTGTATCGTTTGTGTGTGTATGTGTGTGGTGTATGTATGTGTGTGTGTGGTGTGTGTGCAGTGTGTGTTTGTAGTGCGTGTGTGGTGTGGTGTGTATCGTTTGTGTGTGTATGTGTGTGGTGTATGTGTGTGTGTGTGTGGTGTGTGTGCAGTGTGTGTTTGTAGTGCGTGTGTGGTGTGGTGTGTGTCATTTGTGTGTGTGTGTGTGTGTGGTATGTGTGTCTGTGTGTCTGTGTCTGTGTCTGTGTGTGTGTGCGCGCGCGCACAGTGTGTATGGTATGTATATGTATGTGTGTGTCTGCATGTCCCTGTCTATCTGTTCATATGTTCGTGTGACAGCCTTGGGTGTCATTCTGGTGCTGTCCACTTTTGTTTTGGGAAACAGGATCTCTCACTGGCCTGGTGCTAATTGACTAGGTCATGCTGGCCCCAGGGACCCACCTGTCTACACCATCCCCAGACTGGGAGTACAAGCACACAATACTATCCTGATTTTTTGGTTTGGTTTGGTGTTTGGGTTTTAGGCAATGTTTCTCTGTGTAGCCCTGGCTGCCCTAGAACGTGATCTATAAACCAGGCTGGCCTTGAACTCAGATCCACTTGCCACTGTTTCTCGAGTGCTGGAATCAAAGGTGTGTGCCACCACTTGCCAGCCTTTTATAACTTTTTACAAGCTTGGGTTCTAGGGTTGGAAGGCACTTGGCTGACTGAACTATTTCTCCAGCCTCAGTTAAGCCGCTCTACAGGGCACAGAGCGCCCACCTGCTGATTTCACTGAGTCAGATTTAGCCAAATCTAAGACTGACAACGTCCTTTCCTAGAGAAGCAGATACACTCCAGCTAAAATGTCAATGATCTCAAAGAACAGAAGCATGCACAGTGCATGTCACCATTATCTTGCCTCTTCTTAAAGCCATGCTGGTGGGTGACATCTGTGAATTCCTGTGGCAGCTAAACATAAGAAAACCCAAGCCCTGGGCTTGACAAGACTCAGCCCCTCAGGAGATTTACAATGCCTCAAACTTGCAAACACACAGGAAGAGGGATGGTCCACTGATAAACTTAGAGGAAAGCCAGCTACAGCCAATGCGACAGTCCACCAGGAACTTAGAGGAAAGACAGTATTGCCAAGGATTTAGTGACTGCTTCATACTAGTAATGGGTCCCAGGATAGAGAGTCTATCATCCCTTTCAGATAGACTTCAGACAGCTGACTGGGAATGGAAAAGGACAGAACAGAGCCACAAGAAGACCCTGGGGAATGCACAAACTCCCTGTCCATAGAGAAGGGACGTCTGCAGATCTGGGGACTTCATTGCTCTTAAGGGAAAAAAAAGGAGAATTACTTATG